>NC_081162.1:5366063-5666063 GCF_012432095.1 Onychostoma macrolepis
AAAGATTCAGATGTTCATTAATCTTAACTGAATTCAACACATTTCTGTTAATATCAGAGGAAAAAATAAAAAAAGTGATCAATGCAGGTCTAATGTTAATGGAAGCTTATATTGATTTTACCAGTTTACAACAGTATATGGCTTCAATTTGACATTACAGCAGTTATATTTAGCTAAGAGTCAACATTAGCAGAGATGAGAGAGAATCATCACAAACCTAAATCAGCCTCTGTGCTTTTCTTCATGTCTTTGTGCAGCTTCTTTGTCTGTTCTTCCAACCTAAAACAAATAAAAATAAAAAGTGCAATATTAACTCATTTTTTTTTTTCAAATTTAGCAAAAACACCTTCAGTCTGTCAAGTGACAGTAGAGTTTCAAGCCCATTAATGATTCCAAATTACACAACAAAAATTGTAGTTAGTAATGTAATCCATTACATTACACATCTGACTAGTTTTTGAGTATTTTTAGATTACTTTTGACTTAACTCATCACACTGACTTAAATAATCTTGATTGTACCATATTGATATGAAGATTCAAAGAGAAAGGATACATTTTACATTCGTTGTTAACAACATTAAGTGTATTAAACGTCACATTATGTCAAGGTTTCTTAAACTGGGGTTCATCAAGGAACTGCAGTGGGTTTGAGAGTTTAACGAAAAGCTAATAATTAATTAAAACAAAAAAGGTCAAAAACTGATGCAATGTCGAAATGTTGAGAAAACACTTCTTAAAATTGAAACGATTTGCTGGGTGGCCTCTCAATTTTGATTATAGCCACCTGACTAATGTCTGGTCTTTGTGTGAAAGTCCACAAAACTGTAAGGCTTTCTGAATGTACATAAGCACTAGGCTATTTTAGAAGTAAACTTTCAAAGATAAAAAAAATTGAATTAAGGAGTCAGAATCAGTAAATTATTAATAATTTATTGCTATTGTGTGAATAACAGACCTATGTAATCAATAAAAAGTAACTGCAGTCTGATTACAAGTATTTACAAATGTAATATAATCTAATAATTACAAGTACTTATTTTGTGGAATTTGATTTTATAATCCAGACTTCATGTAATCAGTTACTACCCAGCATTGTGTGTATATTGATTGCAAGGGCATCGCTTTGCAGTTGCTAAGATGTAAAAATCCTCAAATCCATCAAATGCTCATATCATATTTAAATAAGAGATAAAACAACCCGAGTTCTTTTACTACGCTCATCTGCGAGTATCCATTCATGTTTCTGTACAACAGTAACATTTCCTGAGAGGCAGAAGAGATCATTCACAGGGTCTTTCACAGTGTTGATCCATTCACACCCGCTGGGGGTGTTAACAACTGCAATTACCGCTCTACTGCATCTGACTCGTGCTCACACAAGTGTGTGTTTGCGGCGCTGATGGGGGAGCTGTTCATTATAATCAATTAGGTGGAAAATTAGACACGGACTGGGGGACTCCCTTGAGGCACCTCACACCGCACTTATCACAGCAATTAAGGAAAACGGAGATCTGGGGAAAATGGTGGTGAAATTGGTAATTTCATTTTTTTTTTTTTTTTTGGCTGTATGACATGAAAGAAGAATAAAAAGGTGGAAAGAAAAGGGTGTGGGAAAGTATATCACTTTTATATCAGGATACCGAAAAAAAAAAAAAACAATTGAAGAGATAAAAAGGAGGAGGAGGAGGTGGGGAATCATGGTTAACTGGCAAGAAATGGAAAGAGAGACTCCTAACAAGATGAGATAAAGGGTCCATTACGGTAGGTGCTAATAGAATAGCATTGGCCCAGCTGCTCCAGATGGCTGTCATGCGAACACGCTAGCAGCACGCCACCTCCTAACATGTGAATGGCATTTAGAGTTAGCGCAGGTTACAAGCCAACACATTAGCACCAAACCCCCACATTCTGACGGAGGAATACGGGGGGCAGGAGGAGGAGAACAGACAATGCTTTGGGGGGCTATGACTATTGGCACAAAGTGTGAATTTTCATGCCAAAATGCACGACGATGATGTTAATAAAGCAATGAGCCGCTCGAGACAAAGTGATTTTACTAGTAAAGAATATTCTTGGAAGTGACCCAGAGGAGTTTAGCTCTTAAAGGGATAGTTCACCTAAAAATGAAAATTCTGTCATTTGTTCACCTTCATGTTCATCTTCAAAACACAAATTAAACTTACGGAAGACATTTTTAATGAAACCTGAGGGATTTCAATTCCTCCATTTAATGTCCAGCAAGTTTCCAATTAAAATTTGATGCTTCAAAAAGCATCATAAAATTTTTGGTTTGGTTTACAAAAACAGTCTGAATGATGTGTTTGTGAATCAACTAATTTATGTGATCGCAGTGGACAGTGTTGGGAGTAACGCATTACAAAGAACGCAAGTTACGTAATCAGATTACTTTTTCCCCCAAGTAACTACTAAAGTAACGCATTACTTTTTAATTCACAAGGAAATATCGGAGTTATTTTCAAATAAGTAATGCCAGTTACTTTTTTCCCCATTTATTGATTGACAGCTCTTCTGTCCCCATGTTGAGAGAAATCGGGAGTAAGATGTTACTGTAGTTCTAGAATAAATGCGAACATGCATTAATTCATCTCATTTGCAAAAAAATAAAATAAAATAAATAAATTTTACTATTTTTTTATTGCTGATGTGTTGAACTTGCTTCTACATTCTATTGTTCAGACGTGAATTTACTTTTCCTTCAGCCTGAGGCTTATTCATTTCACTTTTGGTGTGAAAGGGCTTTTACGTTTGGCAAAATTTTTTTTGAGCTTTTTTATATTAAAAACAAACAAGCAAGCCCTGCCCAGATTTAAAAAGTAACGCAAAAGTAACGTAACATTACTTTCCATAAAAAGTAACCAAGTAATGTAATTAGTTACTTTTTTAAGGGAGTAACGCAATATTGTAATTCATTACTTTTAAAAGTAACTTTCCCCAGCACTGGCAGTTGATGAGAACAAAATGCAAAAAATTAGAAGAAACTGCAAGTTACACGTTGAATTAAACATGAAATTTTAATTAGAAAAATTGTGTTTTCTTGAGAAACATACTCCAATAATCTTTGTTTTATTTACAAGTTCGAAAATGTTTTTTTTGTTTTTTAAATGTATGGCTTTGGAAAACTAAGAAAATAGTGTACATGGTAGAAAATTGTATTATGGACTATTTTATGGCATCTTTATAGCTTTTAGGCCTTTTCACACCAAGAATGATAAATATAACAATAACTACACTGCCATTTAAAAGTTTGGGATCAGTAAGATTTTTTTATGTTTTTTAGAGAAGTTTCATATGCTCATCAAGGCTGTATCTATTTGATCAAAAAAACGTAAAAAAAAAAAAAAAAAACTAATTTTGTGAAATATCATTGCGATTTAAAATAACAGCTTTCTATTTTAATATACTTTAAAATATAATTTTCAGCATCATTACTCCAGCTTCAGTGTCACATGGCCTTTCAGAAATCATTCTAATATGATGATTTATAATCAATTAATGTTTTTTTGGGACCTATGTTACTTTTTTCAGGATTCTTTGATAAATAAAAAAAGTTAAAAAGAACAGCATTTATTCAAAATAGAAATTTTGTTACAATATACACTACTATTCAAAAGTTTGGGGTCAGTATATTTTCTCTTTTTTTTTTTTCCTTTAAAAAAATTTATACTTTTATTAAGCAAGGATGTGTTAAATGTATAAAGAGTGATAGTAAAGACTTTTTATTCATCAAAGAATCAAAGAAAGTAGTATCACAGGTTGCAAAAAAAATATTAAGCAACACAACAGTTTCAACACTGATGATAAATCAGCATATTAGAATGATTTCTGAAGGATCATGTGACACTGAAGACTGGAGTAATGGCTGATGAAAATTCAGTGCTGCGCCACATAAAACTATATTTTAAAGTATATTAAAATAGGAAACCAATATTAGAAATTGCAATAATATTTCACAATATTACGGGGGTTTTTTCTGTATTTTTGATCAAATAAATAAGCCTTGATGAGCATAAGAGATTCCATTAAAAAAACAAAAAAAAAACATAAAAAATCATACTGATCCCAAACTTTTGAACAGCAGTGTATATCAGTGTCCACAGCAAAGCAAGAATAAATTCGGTTTATGTTAAGCGCACTGCTTTAAATGGGGAAAAAAATATTTTGTGAAAGTGATTCAAAGCAATAATTTTGTTACTCTGTGCCATTATCATAATAGTTGTGGTGTGGACTGCTATTCTTTTACATTCAGAATGATTTTTACAACTCTATAATTTTAGTTATTATCTATGGTGTGAATGGACCTTTAGTCTTAATTCATTGCAACTGCATGGAAAACAATAACCAGCTCAATTTACAAAATATCTTCATTTGTGTTCAACAGAAGAAGGAAGGTGATACAGGTTTGGAAGCGCATGAGGGTGAATACATTTTCATTTTAAAATCTACAGTAAATGAATGAATGAATGAATTAATTAATGAATATGGATCATTGTAGTGCACTGATCCATATTCATTCCACCCCCTGCCCCCTTTCTCCAGTACTACGACCACAAAAGAGTTTCACGAAGACAACGGGCATCACATACTCGAGGTGTGTGTGTTGTTGCGTAATCTGTGGTATTCTGATAGCAATCAAACCAAAGGAGCGGCCCTCTCAGACAAGAGTTCAGGCCCCTACATGTCCGTGCCCACACCACAAGCACTTGCGTGTGTGATATATGCCTTTTAACGCTTTGTACCGGGACTCCACCTACACAAGCGAAACTATGGCGACAGAGTTAGGTGAGGTGCTAGAAAGCACATACGTCTCTACAGATAACCTCCGACCTGATACAACAAGATAAGGGATATGACAAGCATGCAAAATAAAACTGTTCGATCCTACTAAATGGCTCCATGCTGGGGTGAATGTAACAAAATAACATGTACAGATCTCACGGTTTAAAAAAAATTCAATAAAATAAATTTAAAAAACTGTATGCAAGAATAAGAGAAAGCAAAGGTGGAAAAATAGCGTGGCAAAATATATCACCTTTACATTCCAGTGCTACTGCAAGCGGGTCATTTCCAGTCCGTAATACTACTTTCTACTATATACACGATTTTATGCGTTTTCCAAATTGGAGTATGTTTTAAAAGAAAATACAGTTTCTGTTAATTCAACATTGTTTAATTCAATGTGTTACTGTTGAATTGTAATTGTTTGTGAAATTTACTAGCAGTTTTTAAGTGAAAATAGTTTCTACACACAAAAATGCATACAAGCACACACAGAGACATTATTTCATGGGAATTTAACATTAAATTCACATTACTGTAATGTTTTTACTTATAATATTCAAAATTGTATTTGTTTATATAAATGTTAATTTTGATTTATTATTACCAGTAAAAAAAATAAATTAAATAAATAAATAAAAATTAAAAGAAACAATTTAATGTTTAAATGATTTTTTTTTACTTTAAATATCAAATTAAATTGTTTAAATTTATATAAATCATTACTTACTTAAATCTTTGCATTTGAATCACATACACACACACACAGTGTATATACACACACACTATTGCATACATTGTATAGTAAATATATGCATTTCTTTTTAATTTTGGGGTGAAATATGACCTAGATATGTTCTTGACAGGTTTTGAGAGATTTACCCATTCACATTAATCAAAACCCAAGGATTACGTGGTCTATACAGTCCTGAGGTGTACTGGCTAGGTAGGTACAGGTCTATGCATGAAAATTCATATGGATTAAAGCTGGAGGCATTTCAGTCAACCTCTCATTTAGAGCTCTGAAAACCATCTGTAACCATGCTTCCATTGTGTCATATACAAGAATCACTTAACTTTTGTCATGACTGGGAAGAAACAAATGATGCATCAGCTTCTCGCCGACAACATCGCAATCCTTTGGAACACCTATACTGGCGCCATGGTTTTGATCAAATCAAAAGGTTTCAAATCCGATGCTGATCTATTTTTAAAATCGATGTACTACTTGGGCTTGCTTTTGTTGGGAAAACAAATATTTGAGTGCTTGCTGTCGTCTTCTGCTGGGCAATTTCAGGCGAGCTAATGATACTCAAAAACATTCAAAGCTCTGTGGGCAACAGAACACATTGAATAAAAATAAAAACAATGACATCGGACACGTCAACTTACTTTTGGAGCTTCTCATATTCCCGCTCAAAGTCCCTTTCAACCTGTGGAGAAATGGAGGAGACATGTAGAGAGATATGAGAAGAATGGATAGAAAGTCTCTTTAAAGAAGTGTGTGGGCAAACTGCTCTAGTTTTCTACAAGCTCTCTTGGGTGTGTAATCATAAAAACAGGATCTACAGGGCCGCAGAACCTAAGAGCGAGTCACAAAACCTAAAGCCAGTAGAGGAAAAAAGCGAGCTGGATATCAGTTTGGGACGTTTTAGCTATTAGGCGAGATCTCTGAAGAACGCCAACGAGATCAAATGGAAAAAAAGAAAAAAAAGAAAAGAAAAGAAAGATTAAGAAAACAGAACAAGCAGAATCTTTCATTTGGAAATCAGCAGTTGCAGGAGGTCCTGTAATTATTGCAGTGGCCTTCTGTTGCCACATTAGCTTGCGTCCATGCCACCCTACCGCTGTGTGTAGGGGGTTAATGATGCCATAATTGCAGCAGTAGGGGTTCCTGTCCTGTGGTTCGGTGGGCAAAGTCTGTAAATAAACAATATTTGGGAAGGCAGGCAGTCGGTACCCCGTTTAGAGCCGTGTGTCCGGCCTGTGGCCTGCCCACTCATGGGTGACCATGGAAGTGTGGTGTAACAGGAAAGGAGGCGAGTTAGGGAACGAGGTGATGAGGGGAAAATAAGGAAAAAAAAAAAAAAGATGTTGATTGACCTCCCCAAAACGAGAAAGAGATCAGGACGCCCACTCACGGACACACAAGAGTACGGTGTCCACAACAGAGAGGCGCTTATGAACTCACAGTTGATCTATTCAAACAATGACTCAATCACAGACCACAGCACTGGAGTCAAATGGACTAGAAAACTAGACATTTGCTGGAGAGAATGTGAGTGGCGTGTGCCTGAGAAAACTCCTCGTGCCGATGCTAGTGTGCTTGGAGGGGTTTTTAGCTTGTTGCTGGTGCTACGTTGCAGCTATTGTAGATGCTTGCATACGGATCAAAGATCACATCCCTCAAGCCTCCGTGAACTTATACTCTCTAGATATAGCAAATATGCACTCTCAGAAATAAAGGTACAAAAGCTGTCACTGGGGCGGTACCTTTTCAAAAGGTACACTTTTGGACCTATTAGGTTCAAATATGTACACTTTAAGTACCAATATGTACCTTTAAGGTACCAAAATGGACCCTTTAGGTACAAACATGTACCTTTTGAAAAGGTACCGCCCCAGTGACAGCTTTTTCAGTACCTTTATTTCTGAGAGCGTGTAAATGCTGTACAACGGTAAAAATCCCATTAATTTTCTCCATAGCGGAATTGATTTTTAACAGTACACTTTCAACCTTTAAAAGACAGACCTATTGTGTTTAACAGCAGATTTCCAGGTGGAAAAACTACATTTCCCATGATCAACATTTTTAGGTCACACTTTATTTTGAGGTCCAATTCCCGCCATTAACTATGACTTTTGCCTCAATAAACTCCTAATTTGATGCTTATTAAAAGTTAGTAAGGTAGTTGTTAAGTTTAGGTATTGGGTAGGGTTAGGGATGCAAAATATTGTCATGCAGAATATATGCTTTATAAGTACTAACAAACAGCCAATACGTTAATAATAGGCATGCTAATAAGCAACTACTTAATAGTGAGAATGGGTCCCTATACTAAAGTGTTACTATCAAAATTATGTAGAAATACAAAACTGGGTGTGTCTTTTGTATTGCTTCAAGGCATTGTAGCTCTTCCCAACATTAAAGCCATTAGCACACAGTCTTGTGCCTTTGTCTTTTTGTCCAATTTTTCAAATATGTTTTTGCTTCAAATCCAAGTTTGTAATTGTAATTGTTTGTAAAAGTTGGCTGACTTGCTTCATGGCTTTTGATTCTTACACAAAGACTTTTTGGTAACACTTCACAATAAGGTTCATTAGTTAACTACATTAGTTAACATTAACTAATAATAAACTGCACTTATACAGCGTTTATTAATCTTTGTTAATGTTAATTTCAACATTTACTAATACATTATTAAAATCTTGTTAACATTAGTTAATGCACTGTGAACTAACATGAACTAACAATGAACATCTGTATTTTTATTAACTAACGTTAGCGAAGATTAGTAAATACAGTAACAAATGTATTGCTCATGGTTAGTTCATGTTAGTTAATACATTAACTAATGTTTAACTAATGAACCTTATTGTAAAGTGTTACCGACTTTTTTAAAATTAAAATGGGAAAACACATCACTCAAATATGCAGTTATATCATTAAAACAACAAATTATATCAATCTTTTTAAAAAGTTTGTTTTTAAATTTATTTTCAATTAAATTATTATTATTATAGTAAATATTGTGTAAAACTGCATTAATATTATTTTATCAATGTTGTGCATATGTTATATAAATTAAACTGTGTTATATCATATCTATCGGCAAGATATTAGCATTATTAAAAATGCTTTAGAGTCTGGTTTGCATTATTTTTGCAATTGCATTTTGAGGCACAGAATTCACACTAATCAGTAAAAATAGAAAAAGGGAGAGAAAAGTCCTGTGGATATCTTACCGTTTTCGAAACAATCTGTTTCCTTGGTTGTCCAATTTTGAAAGGAATCCTAGAAAAAAAAAGAGAGAAATGCATAATTATAAGGTGGATCACATTTAGACAGAAAGAAATTAATTTTATTTAACATTTATAACATTAAGTACAATTTTTATTTTCCAAAGAAGGCTGAATGCTTCATTTAAAGGTCATAGTATTTCATAGAGTTTTGAGGTTCACTATGAAAACCCCAGCAGCTAATCAAATCATCTCATATGGGCCACATAAATCCATCTCAGAAGCTATCAAAGGCGGATGTGCATAATTAGAAGTGGCTGTCGCCGCTGCCACAAGTCTTCCTGTGGTCTGCCGGGGGGAGATCACTACATGTGCACATCTTACACACATGCACTTTCCTGTGGTGTGCTACTGCAAGCGGGCATTCGCTCAGAGCCCTGCAGACTCGGGTCTTCACATACACAAGTGTGCAACACACGACAGCAAATCAATAGCAACCACAGGTCACCTTCAGGAATGAACCCGAATTATGAGTTCACAGTCCTCCACGGATCATAAGAGTGTTTATACTCAGGAATGGCTCCAGTTTGGTAGTGATTCCACTATATATCATGACCAAACGGTTCTGAATTTCTTTAAAGTTACATTTTGTGTTTATTATAGCATATTGCTTGTAGTTCAATAAATAAGTCAAGAACCACAACACAAGAAAACTAACCTTTTTAGTTTTAGACTGATTCTTGTTGACATTTAAAACATTTAGCTCATAAGCAGCGTTGTGGGTAACATTACAAGTAACGTGGAATCAGATTACTTTTTAAGTAAGTAGTAAAATAACGCATTACATTTTAATTTACAAAACAATATCTGAGTTACTTTTTCAAATAAGTAATGTCAGTTACTCTATTTTTCCCATTTATTGACTGACAGCTCTTCTGAATGTTGAGAGAAATCAGGAGTGAGTGCAGAGGTGTTGTGTGCGCTGTGTGAACATGATAGTTACTGTAGTTCTAGATTAAATGTGAACATGCATTTACTCTTCTCACTTGCGCTAAACCAGATTCAGTATTCCTCAATTAATAACAACAGTGAAATGCAAACCTGCAATAAATGTTAAACGACAAAAATATACTTTATGTATTTAATCCCATTTTATTAAACAATGTCTTTGCTGCTGACCTTTGATGATCCAATTCAACCATATGAATAAGTTAAACTTTTTTTTTTATTGCTGAAGAGTGTTGAACTTTCTTCTCGTGTACTATTATTAATGCAATCCAGAATGGCAGCACAGCTGAAAGGTTTGTTTGAGCTGCGCCCTCTACAGACGTGAATTTACATTTCCTTCAGCTGAGGCTTATTCTTTTCATTTCCGGTGTGAATGGGTTTTACATTTACCAAAAATAGAACTTATATATATATATATAGAAAACAAGCCCAGCCCAGAGGAGAAAAAGTAACACAACAGATTGCTTTCCATAAAAAGAAATTAAGTAACACAATTAGTTACTTTTTTTTTTTTTAGTGAGCAATGCAATATTGTAATTCATTGCTTTTAAAAGTAACCTTCCCCAACACTGCTCATATGAATCATGCATTCACGAGTCAAGAAATATAGTCTTAATTATTTTGGCGTGTCCAATCTTTCTCTTTCATCACTTTTAATTCAAACAACCTTGCCAAACAAATTCATCGCCAACTTTTGGGGAATAAAGCAGATGTTAAAGAACGGTTTCCACGATGAATCTCACAAAAATCCTTTGCTTCCATTATTTATTATTATAATTTTTTTACATTTTGGCTATAATTTTATACATTTTCATAGAGTAAAGGTGCAATCACATTGTTTAGCAAATTTCCGTGGGCGAAATTCAGTCAGTTTAGGAATCCACACAATCGAGAATTCCGCATGACGTTGAAAGATTTAACAACGCAGATTTCATAATGAGTTCACTTTGGTCACGCAAAAACCTCCATGTTGACCAACAGCTTGGTTTGAAAATAACTTCTATGTGAGCCGTGCTTCATCGATACGTTACTGACAGTAGACAATGGACAATTTTTCCTCACAAAATTTTGCATGACTACATCTTATATTTTGGGCTTTCATAATTCATTAGGACAGTAAGGGTCAGAGAAGCCTATAAATGAGTTCAGATCTAATAAAGTCAATCTTTTCATGATGTCTGACAATCAATTTTCACTTTTTAGCAGACCTCAACAGATCCTAACACTGACACCCAAGCCCTCTGGGTGTGAAGGTATGTTAACTTTGGACTGCTTTTCTTCCAATTCAACAGATGCAAAAAGAAACTGATACGCCTACAGATCGTCCTTCAGTTAGGTCACAACGGTTGGTTTTGTCTCCTGATAAAATCTCATTCAAAGTTCAACTTGTTTAATTTGATACTTTGTGCCATTCTGTCTCAGTGAAGAACTTCTGGTGAATGGATTTCTGACATTGAATAGAAAACAATCTCTCAAAATCAGGAGACTAGTTCACTTCAAAACTTCTAATGAAACGGTTTAATTTCAAATCACACCAAAGGCCTCAAGCTAATGTAGCAGAGCCGTGGTGCTTCAAATAGTTAAACATACCATGCTGTTCACATGGATGATCAAGGTTCAAGTCCAGCCTGCAACATGACCCAATCTCCAAATATACAGAAATATGTACCTACATATATTTGTACAAAAACATTTTATCATGAAAAAAATAGTAAAATCATTTATGAGTGATGCAATCAAATCATGTCAAAGTTTTGAACCAATTCATGCAAAGCAGAGTTAGTGTAAGGACAAGGCCTTTGAAAAACTTAATTGTCAAGTAAAAAACATTCTAATAATCACAATATTGCTTGATTCACAGCATGAATATCACAGCATGTATATACTGGGAATATTCAATATATCACCCAGCCCTAGACCTTGTATCACCCACAGCCAAATCAGACCAATGGCGATCGTAAACCATAAACAAATAATATTGGTCAATGCTGATCCGATCACATAACTGTGCATTCCTAATTGTGTGGGTTAAAAAAAAGAGCAGGATTGACACACCATTCGACCTGTTTCTTTGGGAATGGCAGGCCTTCCAGTCAAACTTGTTAATGTACTAAAGTCGTGGCACAATGGCATCACGTTCCCATCTACTGTTCTCACAACTTCCCTTAAGTGAAGAGTAGCAATTAACCATTCGGCCCCCTTCTTCTGTGTCTCATGCGTTGTTTAGTAATTACACCTGAGACAGGCTGAGGTAGACCTGAAGAGAGAAAAAAAAAAAAAACGTTTCCACAGATGCCATTGCAGGCACCTCTCTCACGCACACATCTACACACACCATTATTGATGTGACAGAAGTATGGCTGCAGATGATTGATGGACAGCTGGGGATGACAGGAACGCGGCGATGCCGGCTGCGTCAAAGCAAAGGTGTGTGAGCTAATGAGACGGAAAGAGAGGGGTGTGTGTGTGCGCGCGTGTGTGTGTGTGTGTGAGAACTTGGTATAGAGGACAGAAATGAAACTGGAACAGTTGTATGCATGTATGCATTCATATATACACACACATACATATACATATACAGGTGCATCTCAATAAATTAGAATGCCGTGGAAAAGTTCATTTATTTCAGTAATTCAACTCAAATTGTGAAACTCGTGTGTTAAATAAATCCAATGCACACAGAAGTCTTTGGTTCTTTTAATTGTGATGATTTTGGCTCACATTTAACAAAAACCCACAAATTCACTATCTCAACAAATTAGAATACTTCATAAGACCAATAAAAAAAACATTTTTAGTGAATTGTTGGCCTTCTGGAAAGTATGATCATTTACTGTATATGTACTCAATACTTGGTAGGGGCTTCTTTTGCTTTAATTACCGCCTCAATTCGGCGTGGCATGGAGGTGATCAGTTTGTGGCACTGCTGAGGTGGTATGGAAGCCCAGGTTTCTTGGACAGTGGCCTTCAGCTCATCTGCATTTTTTGGTCTCTTGTTTCTCATTTTCCTCTTGACAATACCCCATAGATTCTCTGTGGGGCTCAGGTCTGGTGAGTTTGCTGGCCAGTCAAGCACACCAACACTATGGTCATTTAACCAACTTTTGGTGCTTTTGGCAGTGTGGGCAGGTGCCAAATCCTGCTGGAAAATGAAATCAGCATCTTTAAAAAGCTGGTCAGCAGAAGGAAGCATGAAGTGACTTTGGTTTTCAAAAAACACAATGGACCAACACCAGCAGATGACATTGCACCCCAAATCATCACAGACTATGGAAACTTAACACTGGACTTCAAGCAATTTGGGCTATGAGCTTCGCCACCCTTCTTCCAGACTCTAGGACCTTGATTTCCAAATGAAATACAGAACTTGGACCACTGGAAAACAGTCCAGTTCTTCTTCTCACGCCTCTGACGTTGTCTGTGGTTCAGGAGAGGCTTAACAAGAGGAATACAACAACTGTAGCCAAATTCCTTGACACATCTGTGTGTGGTGGCTCTTGATGCCTTGACCCCAGCCTCAGTCCATTCCTTGTGAAGTTCACCCAAATTCTTGAATCGATTTTGCTTGACAATCCTCATAAGGCTGTGGTTCTCTCGGTTGGTTGTGCATCTTTTTCTTCCACACTTTTTCCTTCCACTCAACTTTGTTAACATGCTTGGATACAGCACTCTGTGAACAGCCAGCTTCTTTGGTAATGAATGTTTGTGGCTTACCCTCCTTGTGAAGGGTGTCAATGATTGTCTTCTGGACAACTGTCAGATCAGCAGTCTTCCCCATGATTGTGTAGCCTAGTGAACCAAACTGAGAGACCCTTTTGAAGGCTCAGGAAACCTTTGCAGGTGTTTAGAGTTGATTAGCTGATTGGAATGTCACCATATTCTAATTTGTTGAGATAGTGAATTGGTGGGTTTTTGTTAAACGTGAGCCAAAATCATCATATATACATACATATATACACACACACACACACACACAAACACAAACTGGACTATTGAAATGCGATGCGAACAAAACTAAATATTTTAATATGTTATAAAATATTAAAATCACATTTTAAAGATAAGACACAGCCCTGCTCCAAAGAACACAAAGTTCACCTTTTGTCATGCTGCTGTTATGCCTAAATCATCATGGAAAACTACAAGTCATCACCCACAGAACTTCCTGAAGTCCTACCGCTGACTCACCCCAAAAACAGTTTACTACTGCCAAAATTACATAAACAGCCATCACTCAGAGCTCGGCAAGCAAAAAAAAAAGAGAAAGTAGACTGAAGTCAATTGTTTCATCTGTGTGATGACGTAGTGAGTTGCAACATCAAGTGATCTGTTGTTTCTACTTTCATGTCGTCAGAAAGGTGAGTTTATCTTCGTAAGCAGGTCACACGTCAGTAAGGATTGCTCAACTAGATTTTCTATATAATTTGACAGAGGAAATCCTTTTAACACTCAGAGAAGATGGATTTTCAATATGAAAAAAAAATTAAAATAAATTGCCAAGGCAATATTTCTAATTTTCATAATAAATAACTAAAACCAATAAATAAAAATAATATATAGAAATATTGGTAACACTTTACAATAAGGTTCATTAGTTAATGCATTAACTAACGAACTAACCATGAGCAATACATTTGTTACTGTATTTACTAATCTTCGCTAACGTTAGTTAATAAAAATACAGATGTTCATTGTTAGTTCACAGTGCATTAACTAATGTTAACAAGATTTTAATAATGTATTAGTAAATGTTGAAATTAACATTAACAAAGATTAATAAACGCTGTATAAGCGCAGTTCATTATTAGTTCATGTTAACTAATGTAGTTAACTAATGAACCTTATTGTGAAGTGTTACCAAAAAGTCTTTGTGTAAGAGTCAAAAGCCATGAAGCAAGTCAGCCAACTTTTACAAACAATTACAAACTTGGATTTGAAGCAAAAACATATTTGAAAAATTGGACAAAAAGACAAAGGCACAAGACTGTGTGCTAATGGCTTTAATGTTGGAAAGAGCTACAATGCCTTGAAGCAATACAAAAGACACACTATCAAGTGTTACACTAAGTGTTACCGAAATATTAAAACAAAATTTTATAAAAATTACAAAAATGCACAACATAAATTACAATAACTTAAATTAAACTGAGTATAGAAAATATAAAAAAACTAAAAAAACTATTAAGTGTCAACAAAAAGTGCAACAATATTAACAAAAAGAATATTAGTACAGAGACAGACACACACACGTTTGTTTTTGTGAAAAGTGGGGACATTCCATAGGCGCAATGGTTTTTATAGTGTACTTACTGTATGTGCTATTGTCCTACACCAACCCTACACCTAAACCTACCCCTTACAGGAGACTGTGCATGTCAACTTTCCCCCAAAAAAACTCATTCTGAGTGATTTATAAGCGTTTTGAAAAGTGGGGACATGGGTCAATGTCCTGAGATGTCACCTTCACCTTGTAATACCTGTCATACCTTTGTCATTATACAATGTCCTGACTTTTCACAAAAACGCGCGCGCGCACACACACACACACACACACGTATGTATAAAACAGTGGTAAAAACATTTTCACAAACAAATCAATACGTTTATTTAGGTACAATAAAAACAATAGGTTTGGGCGCGTTTATGCAAATTACTAACATTGAGTACTCATTTATTTAGAATTAGGGGTGGCACGGTACACAGATGTCACGGTTCGGTACATACCTCGGTTCGGGGGTCACGGTTCGATACAATTTCGGTACAACAGGGAAAAAAAAGAAATCTACTATGCTCAGTTTCTTTTCATTTATTTTGAACAGACAGTAGTGCAAATTACAATTTTTCCCATCTAGATGTGAAATTACTAAATATTACTACATGTTATATATATAAAATCTGTTTTGTTTTCATTGTGAGTGTACACAAATAAAAGCAGACCTTTATACAGTGATTATTAATAAGACAATAAGTGTTTAAAGTTGATTCTGCTGGTATAAGGAAACAGTTGAAGTGATCGCGCCGGAGCGTGCGCACACACACACACACACACACACACACCAGTTCCAGCATTGCTAAATTGACAGAGCAGTTGGTACTTTATCAAAATAAAATACAGTGAGCCAAACATCAGCGCGCGCGCGCCTCTGAGTCACCGCTGGAACGCGACTGAAGTACAAAGCCTATAATTTACATAATAAATAATAGCTTAGCATTCAGATACTTTACATCGCAAATATGGAAATACTATGGAATTTTTGGATTTGTGCCGAATGAGAGAGGTAGGATACACGAGCACAAAGCTCCATTTCGCAAACAGTTGAGTGCGCAAGCCTTTAAAGTATACCCCCTGGTCAGTCTATGTGAGAGACTCATTCGGAATCAGCACATGGTCACTGTCTAGGGGGCTTTGTTTTCAAGTGCGCAACTCATGGCATTCGCTGTTCTTCTGCTGGCGGTTATCAAACAGCGTTGCATTACTGCGGGCGCCCCCTTCTGGATTGGGGGTGAATTGCCTGTATTCGTCGTAAGACCTCATGAACCGAACCGAGACGCCCGTACTGTGACGGTTCGGGACGAATACATGTACCGTGCCACCCCTATTTAGAAAACCACAAAAAACGAAAAAAAAACAAAAACTTTTAACATTAGAGTTAAAAACAAGGTTAAAAAACAAATTAGGAAGAAATTTTCTGTAGAAACCCTTCCTACACAATAAATACAAATCCACACAATTATTTATGAATAAGTTTTTTAATTAAAAACTATGAAAACCATTCATTTCTATCACTTATGTATGCCCACTATCTTAACAATAACATTTATTTTGCATAAAGAAAAAGATGAGTGATTAACTCATTCGTATGGCATAATGTCCCATAAAAATATAGCTTGGAAAATGAAAACACATTGCAAAATTCCTTTAAAGCAAACTCACATAAAGAAAAACATATAGTTCGAAACTTCTTGCATGTCCGTTTCACAGAAAGTTATTATTTGACTTCAGAAGATTATGTAGCATGAGTCATCTAAACTGATTTTATGGGTTTTTTTTAATGGTGCATTTTTTGGAGTTTGACAGCATCTGTTATCATTTACTTTCATTGTATGGAAAAAGAGAAGTACAAATGTGCTGATAAACGTCTTTTGTGTTCCACGAAAGTCAGTCATATGAGCCAGAAAAACAGGGGGAATATATAACGACAGAATTTTCATTTGGTGATGAACTATCCCTTCACAGTCTACTAATCAAGGTTAGCATATTAACACCAGAGCTGTAGGATATAGTTTAAGCAGCCTGCTATAAGTCAGGATGTCAAGGCTTGACAGGATGTCAAGGTTCTGACAGGAAGGAAGAAATTCAGTGGGATGATTTTGTACTGTGGGAATCTGCAGCAAAAGCTCTTCGCATACAAGGCCATTTTTACATGCACCCTTATTTAAGCAAGCGGTCAGGCCATAAGATCCCGATCCCATGCTCTTGAAGAGGTCACGTAAAAAGAAAGAAGGAACAAGCTGGAAATACGCCCTTTTGAAGGTATAATATTAACAGACTTGTTATTGTCTTATTGTTAATGCAGCCAATAAAACAAATTTAAGTGCATTCCTGGACTGTAAAATGCTCCATTATGTAAAAGCAAGCAGGCACTTGTCAAAATGTGTCCTAAATTAATAAATAAAATATTCTATAAATATTATAAAATTTATTTAAATGTATTATTTTTGAAAATATAAGTAAATAAATAAATGCCTTTCTATACATGCTTTTAGCATGAAGCTTTCAAGTAATCTGACATCAGATATATTTAAAGAATTATGGGAAAATACCAGGGGTTTATTGCAGAAACTTCCTGTCTGCGGTACAGGGAGAAAAAAAATATTAAATATTATTTATGGAGATATTGTTCACAATAGTATCCTGTGTGGCATCAGTTCATTTTGGTTTGCAAATTTGTGCATGATATCATTACAGGGACGCTGCTGCTGCTTCTGCTGCTAAATACTGAGTTTATTATGTCAACCAATGGCGCCTTTTGGACATCAAAACAAGACGTAATGAGCGGTAATTAACCTTCCATTTTAATCTGTTAATTACAGTGTTGACCATCCAAACTCAGTGTAGAAACCATGGACATCAGCTGCTGTCTGAAGAGATAACTGTCACATGATGGCCACTGTCAGAGTATTTTTGGCAATGTTTGGAAAATTTAGAAACTGTAATTAAAACGGTGCAACTCAATGCAAGTTTATACAGTTAAAATATACTCTCTAACACTGTGCTACTGACATTGAAATACAGCTATGAGGTGAAAGAAATGACAAACAGAATATACTTGATGCCTAATATGTGGAGCAGAATTCTGGACCATCGAGTTTTCACTGTGGGCGGGATTTCCCAACCCGACAAAGCGAAAGATTTGTGTGCAACACAGTAGTGGCTGGTCAGGAAACTCAAGATTAACATGGAAGGGTGACGCAATTTATGGTGTCATGTCTGGTTATATTGTAAGATCCATTTCGAGCCAAAACAGAGAGCGAACAAGACAAACCTCTGTCACAACAAGTAAAACAGCCTGCAAGACATGCAGCTACTTCAGAACTCAGTTATGAACTGAAGGAAAGTTACAATCAACAAATGCACAACTTCAGAAAATGTAACATAGAAACAGGGCTGTCAAATTCATTTTAAGTCACAGGTCGTGCTGGATTAAACGTCTCCTTGTGGGGGCTGAATATTTATAAAAACTCGGTGTTCCCAATGGAGAGCACATACTCAGAGTCTTCTAGAAGTCAACAACAACTTTATATTGCTTCAGTACTCAATATTGGGTAAAACAATTAGGTAGGGAATATTACCCAAACTGTCGTGCCCTGATTAATATTAATTGTTCAGTTAGGATTCCGACCTATATTTCACGCCAAAATGATTAGAACACTAGTATTTTCAGCAGCTAAAAATGGTTTTAAGTCAGTTGTTTCTATCTTTTGCTGTAGTGTGTCAGTAGGAAATATCCGTTTACATTTCCAAACATTAATTGTAATAATGCAGTGAGATTTTTGTCTGAACACAGCCAGTGCTCCACACAGAGATCTGATCTGATCATCATCCAGTCTGTCTGGAGTGACATGAAGAAACTGAAGAAACTGAGACAGACTAAATAAAGAAGAACTGTGGCAATGTCTCCAAGATGTTTCAAGAAATGTTTTATAGTTTATGCCCCAAATCCCAGATTCATAATTTCATCTGAAAAAGGAAATCGTAGACATTCATGCTCTAGGCCTGACCTATTGGCCAAATGATGTAGCCTTTAGTATTAAAATAAAGCGTTATGTTACTGGTAATTCTGCAGAGATGCTGAAGTCGACTAAATGATTCCTGTTGCTTTCATGTCGATTTAAACAAAATCCTCTCCATTCACAGATACACCGATTAACGAAAAGTGCCCTGTTCTGAAATCCAAGGCTTTACGCTATCAGCATGATCACAGATGCGCTACTGACAGACGCGCGAACAAAGCTTCGTTCAGACTTGTAGCAAAAATTAGGCCGAGAACAGGCAAACTTGACTCATGCTACACAGCAGCCCGAGCGGAGAAGCCAGCTAATGGATGCTCTATCTGTTGAGATGGCAGTTTTACGCCGGGATCTTATCTACAAGGAGTACAGAGACTCGGTTGACGGCAATTGTTGTCACAGCGACCCCAGTGTCAGAGCAACCGCGTCACTCTATCTAGCAAGAGGCCCTGCATGAATGCAGCGGGTCAGCCTGGCTCATAAAGGATCCTTTCACAACCGGCTCATTTGGGCCTTCACCCCAACACTAAGCGTACTGGAGTGGAAGCATCTTCTGCCGGCCGCTGACCTTTCAGTAGGGCCTTGTGACGCTGATTCAATTTCCGAAGTCGAACCTCTGACAATGCAAATGGTAGAATGTTTAATATGTCAAAAGGAAAAGCCATAAAAGCAGTCCCCCTCTCTGCTTTGGATCGGACAAAGAATGACGTTTTGACATTCTGTGATGTTAAAAAAGCTGAATCGTTTCAGCCAGAGTGGCCAGAGAATTGTGACATTATCTCATTTTTGCATGTAGCAGATCGCTCTAGTGTGGTCACAAAGCCATGAGCCAAAACAAATGCATGTCTGTTCATCTTCACCTCGGTTTGCAAGTTCATTCACATTATGTCGATCGTTCAGTCTGAAAACCGTGACCTTAACAAGCCAAGTCTGCTTTGCTGCAAGCAGCGCAATTAAGTTATGAATGCTTAAAGTTAGTCAGCATGCAATCACCCTATTTATTTCTTGTATTCAGTGTTTCTGCAGGTTTTAAAAAGGTATATTTAAGACTTTTTAATGCATAATATGAATGGAACACAATACGTCAATAATATGATCTTTAAAGGTAAATGTCTTGTAGCAACGCTTCAAAGTTTGAAAACTCATCTTCCATCGGATCTCAATTACTTTTTAATTTAAAAAATAAATAAATAAAAAAAAATAATAATATATATATATATAAGGCTTATAACTCTGCTTCCAACTAGGGGTCGACCGATTATCGGCCTTGCCGATATTAAGCATTTTTATGATTATCGGTATCGGTCATTTTTAAAACCGATGTGCCGATAAAATTATTTAATTTTGAAACGCGCTATTTGGCTCTGATGCAGCCTGTCAGAACTCACCACTCTGTGGCCTCGAGCAGTCTCCGCCCACCGCGCATCTGATTTGTTGGGAGTCACGAGTCAGACCAATCAATGTGGAAGACTAAAGCACTCTCACACTGAAAGCGCTTGCTACAGTTTCAGTGATCATCACGCATCAGGTGTCTCTCAAAGGCAGCAGCAGACGTTGCTCAAGTTGCAATGAATCACAATCCACTACACTGAAGTTGCAAAACACCTCAACATTATCTATTTATGGTTTCCGCGATGGGGAAAACGCAGATGGAATCGCGGAATCCAGTCGTATAAAGGGAATTTACTGTATAACGCGGAGTCACAGAGTTCGTCAAAGTTTGGATGAACTAATCAAAAGTAGGTCAGTACACTTAAATCGACTCGCGCTATGGACTAGTATCTGTAAATATTAAGCTGCAAAAAGACTTATTTAAATATGAATTCTGTATGTTCTGCTGTCTCTGTATATGTGAATGGCACAGACACGCGGTTTTGATTACACACACACACACACACACTGAAGTGCGCGACGCTCGCGGTGTTTTCAGCATCTGCCGTCTCACTAAATGAGGACATAAATACATGACCAACATTACCAGAACTGCTCTGAGAGTTGCTTCATGAGCATTTGACCGTTTCATTTGAGTAAAACGATCGTCATATCACATACATAGGCTATACAGAAACTTAAGAGGTCCTCATGGCAACCCGTCAAAAAAAACGTTCGGTTTATCTAGTACTACTACTACTACTACAACAACAACTTTTGTTTAAAAGAATAATCACACAATACGCTATTTATTCCATGTTTTAATTTGAATGGTAAACCCATTTGTTTGCCAAAAAATTGAGTTTAACTCTCATTTGATTAAAAGATAACTGAAATTAATGTGTTATGGCTTCATTTGCACTGCACTGTAAATTAAAAGTAATCGAAATTACTGTCACATAGGCCAAGATTAAGATACTGTCACACAGGCCAAGATTATGACGACATAAATTGTGACATTTCAATAGGCTATTGAACCAAGTGTGCCTATAACAGGCTATTAGTGTTATAGTTTAATTAAAATAGTTGCAGTCTTCTTCACAACTTCTACAATGGAGCTATGAAGACAATTAAATTATTTACACTTATATTATAATTATGAGAGGTTATGCTATTCCACATACATTTCTAACATGTAAATTATTGAAGCCAAATACTTACATTTCCCCAAGCTGTTTAGCTGTAGTACAGTATTCATAGGCTTAATCATGAAGCGTGCAGTGGCCCCACTTTTAACTCTCTTTATATTACCCTTATTGTAGATGGATGCATGGAGGATGACAAGAGTAAGAAGTGCAATCAACACCAGGAAGGCAGTTTTGTCAGAGCCCTTGTTATTCTTAATTTTGACATTAATTTTCATTTTTACATTAGACATAATATATCGGTTAAAAATATCGGTTATCGGTCCACTTGGTCTGTAATAATCGGTATCGGCATCGGCCCTGAAAAACACATTTTGGTCGACCCCTACTTCCAACCACTGGAATATGGAAATAATCATAACTTTTACTACAAAAAACTGATGTTTGCTTTCCAGAGCAAATGTCCAAAGATTCTTAAATCAAGATACATTAACTTGAGAATCAAAATGTCATCAGAAGTACTCTTGCTTTCTGAGAAATTGATCAAAATGAAGTGAGTTAATGATTAAAAGAGAACAAATACCAGCTAATGGACTCAAAAGTAAACAACTTTTAATACTGCATTGACAGATAAACTCACTTAATTTTGTTCATTTTCTCAGAAAGCAAGAGACTTGTGCATCTCAATTGACGTATTTTGATTTAGGGATATTTGTACTGGAAAACAAGATAAAAATGCTGGGACAACATTGACTTTTTTGTAATGCATGCAACATTTAATGCTATAACTTTTGGAATTTAAGACTTTCTGGTCTGATTTAATACCTTTTTAGGCCTTAATTTGTAGAAGGGAATATTGAGAAACTTTTTAAGACCCGCAGAAACTAATCATCTATGCATAGAGTACATTTCTTTCTTTTTTTTACCTTTTCAATCAAAATACCTTGATTTTCTCTCTGGTGACTGGGTTTAAGGAGACTAAATGACTGGAGAAGTCCAGTCATCCAATCATTTTGCCTCCTTAAACCCAGTCTCCTTCTTACAATCATATACCTCCATCCAATCAGCAACCAATGAGAACCAAGTCCCCACTAGATGCCTTATATTTTTTTCTTTTTTGATAATCTGCTTCACCCAGATGTACATCAATACAGAAAAAAAGGTTTGTCACTAGTTACATTTCGACTTTTATATGTATCCACGTAATTCTGAATGCTAGCTTTCAAATGTTACAATAGAGGCCACAACGATTACAATACAGCACTATGAATCGCATGATGAACATATAAGATCAACCAAACTTAAAAACTGCAAATCATCACAAATTCACTTTGTGCATTTGTTAAAGCACCATGGCAAATTATTATGTTATCTACAAACAAATCTGCCAAACCTTTGTAGTTTAATGGCAATGTCTTTCCCAAGTTCTCTTACATCTTGATGAAAGCAAAACAAACTGACAGGGCAAAACTACACAAGTCGACAGTGGTCCATTGTGTTCAACCTAAAACAAATGCTTACAAGACTCTAGTTTCCTGGAATCCAGTGAAAGACAGACTCAGAGACCGATGAAGGGAACTACACTTAAAAATAGGTTGTTCAATGGTTCTCTGAAAACCCCTCTGCAAAGAACCCTCTTGTTATCTAGAGTCATAGGGATTCTTGAGCTGCTACTGTATATAGCAAGTTCTTTGGATTCAAAGTTTGTGATGTTACATTATAGGTTCCTCAGATCAGTGTAGGCTACTAATTTCTAAAACAAGAATACGGAATTTAAAAAAAAGTCCTAAAATGTAATGTAAATAGACGGAAATGCATAATCTCTGCCAAATGCATTATAAATGATTCATACATTTAGACGTACACATATCACAGTGTGCCCACATTTAACATATATTTATATTATATTTAATATAATATAATTAAAGTAGCTTAAAATAAAATAACAACATGTTTTAAAACATATTAAAAGTGAATCACTGATACTTCAGACTGTAAACACCGCGTCTCCGAGGGCTTGTGAGCTAACTTAGCTACTGAAACTAGGGAAAGAGCTATGGGCTAACAAGCGAAATAAAATGATATATACAGAAAACAGGACATTTAAAACATACGTGGAATTCTACACATCGTTTTTAAGTGTTTATGTAACGTTTAAACTCATTTGTCACCTCAAACAATGTTAAAATAGTGCTTCGCGAGCTCACTAGCCAGTCAACGGCGTTGTGTCAAAAGCTCGCTCGCTGCCTAGCTAGACAGCATTTTAGTTGTATTCGCCCGCTCGAAGTGCAGTCTAGGTAGGCAGCTCACTATGTTTTGAAACGCAGTCAGCGACACTTCGCGTCGTCCCAAAACAAACGCGTTATTATTATTTATTAACCCACATAAGCGTTGTCATACATACCAGCTCATCTTGTGCTCAAATTCAATCCAAATCAATCGAAATATAATCCCTTTCCTTCAAAACCATCGCCTTTTCAGTCTATAAGAGTGGGACAGCGAGCAGGAAGTAGAGAAGTTTACTGCAAGTCAGAGGTCGCGAGGATTTAAACTACGGCAAGCGGAGAGGTCAAACTACAGCCGCGCAACAGGTACCGCGTGAGACATTCACACACACTGAGATTAGGATGCGTTTATGAAGACTACGCAAACCAAATGATTGCAATGATACAAGATTTCTTAGTTTCTCTTAATAGTTGATCTTCAGCATTATTTATTGTCCATTCTTTAAAGAAAACTTATAAGGGCTGTCTGTCCTATACATTCCTTTACCAATGTGTTATTACTCGAAGAGTTGCTCTTTCAACGCTCTGGGGAGTTAACTGAGTTCTCAGGTAAGTTTAATTTGAACTTTATCTCATACTTCTCCTCAAATCTACTTCATAGCAGAAGTATGAATAAACACAAATGAGGATGTGGATACATGGCTCAGGTAATTTGAGTAGGCCTAGGCCTACTTAAGATAATTCAATTTGATAAGAAATGAAATCTCTGATTTTTGATGAGGACAAATTTAGATATTAAAGAAGTCTCATTATCTCATATTATTTAAATATGTCAATGTCTTAAGGCATAGGCCTATTTACATCAAGGACTATAAAGATAACGAGTTTTAATAATCATTCAAATTCTATGAGAGTCCACATCACAACTATACTGATAACGACACAGGCGAACAATATCATTGAAATCACTTTCAGAATTATTATTATTTTTTCTGCTGATGAAGAATTAAAAAATTACAGCCAATCAGAAGTATTTAAAGCAGAAGAAATGGAACAGAATGGTCCATTGGTGTGGCCGCTGATATAGTTATAAATCTAAATATTTTTATAATTACCGTTCTTGTGAATGTTAAAAAGAAGAAGAAAAAAAGTTCAAATTTTTTGAGAATAGATAAGTGTCCATACCACAACTATAACGATAATTTTTTTTTTTTTTTCAATTTTTAGAACAAATTTTATACATTGACACGACAGCCAAAAATTATTTACTGGACTTAACAGTAACAGTATAACAGTAGTACAAGCTGATTAAAGCATTTTTGTCTGTTAGTTGCTCTGGGTGTCGTCTTCCAAGCCAAATCTTAAAATGAAAAATTTTACATATAAAAGTTAACTGCAATTGACTAACCTGTGGTAATAAAGCTGATTTTGCTAAATATATTTTTATTCTTACAACTTTCTTTTTTTTTTTTCAATTAACCACACACACCTTCAAATTTAGGTGATTTATTCCATCTTTTCCAGTTTGTTGACATATTTGTTTGTTTTGTATATGTGCAACACACACACACAACCCACACACACACAAAAAGACACAATGGATTCTGTTGTATTTTATTCAGGTGTGTATTCAAGTACGCATCAACTGGAAAACATTTAATTTACAACAAAATGAGAAGCCAAGTGAACATTTCCTCTCCACAAAAGGATAACATCAATTCATTTTGAGAACAATTAAGAGATTTTACCACTGGGCCTTACTATAAGGCAATGGAAGTAACAGGAGGTAAAAACGTATCAAAACATCCTTTCTTCTAGTGAGCTAAATCCCACGCTTGTGTCCCTCATACGCATAAACGTGACCACAAACAACTCTAAGTGCCTCCATCTGATAAGAGACATGCAAGACATGCAGTAAGAGATACAGTCCTGTAGAAAAAGAATACGGATACCAAAATATCGGCCACACAACAAAGTATTTATTTGCACACTATAAACCGGAAACGTTATGAGAGCGGATGAGCATCAGGAAAGATGACTTTCTTCTTTCGCTTGTTTTTTTTTTTTTTTTTGTAGAGGAGATGAGTCACTGATCGTGTATAGCGCAGTGGACAGCGTCATGGGCCGATGCTGAATGTTTACTCTCAGTCTTTAATGACCGGCCATAATGAGAGGGTTACAGGGAGCAAAATAATCAGGTAAACAACAGTGAATCAGTGTTGTGAAACAGGGCCTGCTTCAGAGCTGACTAGGGTCACATTTACATTTCTGTGCTGTCCTCTGTGCATATTGTTCCATGGCAGCCAAGCCTGCAACCCGGTATGGCACAAACAAGGCTGTTCATCCTGGCTCTGATCCAAAGCCGGACGGTGAACAGTCATGCTGAGACCATGAAGAGGGGGGGGAGTTGAGTTGTGAGACTTGTCACGATATCCATTTGCCCCAAAAACTGGCTACTTCGTATTATACTAATGCACTGAGTGAAAAGGCTCGCAAAGTTCTTGATTAATTGCAAATGATACTGAAACTTCAACCATGTATATAATTGATTTAACAGGTGGGGAGGGCTAATATTGAGCTAGTTTCTCTGATACTGTACTCACAGGGTCACAGCAGTTTATTTTTGGCTATTCTAGTGAAATTGACTCACATACAAAAATGGAAAATATGGACATGGAAGCACTCAGCACAGATATACAGGTGCATGCAAGCATGCTCAAACACAAACACGCACATACGCACAAGTTTTCCAGAGGTCACGATTGCTTGTTGCTTCGCAGAAGTTTATGAGGAAGACTTTTACTTGTTGCTAATAAAATCTGAGTCACGACGGATACTGTGTTTTACGTTAGAATCACTTAAACACATTCGCCAGATCCTAACGTAAAATGTTGTCTTCAAACTGAAGAAACGCACACATTGCATGCACACAATTCCGTCGGGTATCGTATCTGATCTGTGAGAACTGCTTCGCTATTTTTACTGCTGCAGTTTGGCCATGCGTTCTGATGTGCCTTGGCACAGAAAGAAAGAAAAAAGAAAATAACAGATAAAAAAAATGAAGCCAGAAGCTGTTTTTGTATGTATTCCTATTTTAAAAACAATACTTCTCATACCATGCGTGCTTCAGAAATGAAGATATTTCTAAAGAAAAAAAAAAAGCTGAGGAGAGACCTTGAACAGATCTCGATATTACAGAAACTGTTATAACTCAACATTTACACTCTCCTCCCAGAAGTCTAATATGTAATATTCCCTTCTTCATTTACATTGAGAGAGGTTAAGAAGTACAAACCTACTTGTGTACACAATTCTGACATTAAGGGGCATATCGATGCATAATTCAAGACAATAATGCCAATGTATACATTCAGAATGCCTGTTTAGCTTTCGGCAGATTTCAGCAGTATGTAGATGAGTTTCTGGATCAATATTTGGTTTGTATCATTTCCGTTTTGCACCCCAGATAAATATTGCATTTATTATTTTAACTCGGCTGCTAGAGCTATAACCTGATGAGCATTTTCTATATTGCCTATAAGGAGCTGCATTTTTAATTAAAGGACTGTCACATTTTGGGAATTAATTTTTAATGGTCAAATTATTTCTTTATATTTAATTGTTCAAAATTGTCTTAAATATCACTATTCTATTAGTTATTAATGCATGACCTCACCACCAGAAAAAAAATAAATAAAAAGGGACTTCTGCCAGAAGATACGTTGCAGAAGTGGTTTGCCCAAGATGGCGAGAGCCTGCAAAAAATATGGTATAAAGTGTGGATGATTTAATTTTTCTGGGAATGTAAGCCAGGAGTGAGGAGTGCTTATATATGGGAGTTACGGACCATATGGTTAAAACTATTTTGAATTATTGTTTCAATTTTAAGTCTTTAAAGTGTAGGTTTTAAATGAAAGCTCAACATTCTGAAATTAGTTAAATACTACTGTAGTGTTTTGTATGCATAGTTTGCTTATAAGGTAATGAGATACACAAGTTTTTGCTTTGATTTTTTCACCAAATAATCTTACTGTTTATTCATTTATTAAACAGTCATCATTTGCAAAATTGCGCTAATAACAGATAATATTTGAGACTGAAGAAATGCCGGAGAATGCATCACATTTGACACTGTCAATAGTCGATTTTTCTTGCACACACAGACACACACACACACACACACACACACACATGCACACACACTTAAAAACATTCTGCACTATGTACACAATCACAATCTCCAAAACAGAAGAAAGAAAGAAAACAAAAATGTAAACACACCCTTTGTTTCAACATTCAGTCAATGTAAAATCTAAGTATACGGGTGTTTGCTTATGCATTAGCATACACACACGTACGTACGCACACACACACACACACACACACACACACACACACACGTGCACGGACAAACATTGTAATACTGAAGGACATTGCTTTGTACATTCCAAGTAGAAAACATGTAGTAATATGTTTGTATAATTATCTGTACAAAATCCCCTCTCGTTCTCATCATTAATATTCAGAATCTCTAGGCATGATCCGGATATGAGTAACCGTGGAGATATACCACATTACGGTGCTGCCCCTGAGAGCAGTATAAATGTTGAAACTGTTCCCATCCAAAAACGTCTTGAATGGCATGCATATAGCAGGCAGGCCTCAGCCGGTAAAAATGCAAAACAATGACTCCTAAGATCAATCCTGCCCAGTGGTGATGCTCGCAGGCAAGCATTACCATAATTTTGGCTGATTTCGTTTTTGAAAACCGTGTGTACATGTGTGTTAAAATGCGTGCTGAATATATAATGTGCATAAAAAGGGACCCGATGAAAATTATTGGATGATGAAAGCAGGAAACGCAACTGTCCAGTAAAACAATGACAATTAGGACAACAAAAGGACAACTGTCACATAAAAATAGTCATTTTTAAAGTAGTAACTCTTGTTGACACTCTGCGTGGTTTGAATTGGATGCATATTGCTGTGGGTCTTCAGTCATGACTGATGCAATCTTTTCAGTACTAGCAAAGACGTGATACTAGATGCATGCAGGGATACAGGTTGCAAAAACAGAAAGGCAAAATGTTTGGATCGGATCACCGTATCTCACTCCACCAGAAGTAGATTTGCAGAACTGCAGGTTTGGCCCTTATGCACACTAAATGAAGCGAAACAGGTAAAGGCCACAGCTGTGTCTTAATTTCAATCCTTACTATACTTGCGAAAGTGAGCCAGACTGTGTTTTATTGTCGTTGTTGTTGTTTTTCGTTTATTATTGCACTGAAAGTCCGTTGCGGATAACAAATGCCATCTGCATCCCTTACTTGTGTATATAAGGGATTTGGAAATAGTAAAATAACGCAACTGCATAATGCAACAGACTTTTAACGTCCACCTGAACTCAGTCTCCTTGAGCCTTCAGAGCTTGTAGGTTTTCCCCAAATCCACATTTGAAATAAAGTTATTAGGTTAATACAAACAATATTATTATTATTATTTTTTTTAATTGTCTGCTGTATTTAAATGCATTTGGCACATTCTGTTGAAAAACAACAACAACACTGAAACATTAAATAATTAACAATCATTTAAAAAGACTGCAACACATTAAAGCAAATGAAAGTGCTCTTTTTATCTGACAACTCACTGACAAACCAAAATACAAGGAAAAAACAAAACAAATGAAAAGACTAAAATCTCAAGAGATTGCTCTGGTCCCCAGAGCTGAGAGTTGAACCCTTATGACTGCGCTGCGTCTGCAAGTGCTCTTTCTGTGGATTGACCTGACTGCTTGAACCGTCGTCTTTGACGCCCTCTCCGTCCCATCCATGCAACACGAGTCCACTTACTCCCCACTCATTTGACCTAAAACAATAGTGGCTACAGAAAAATGCCACCACAATCAATGAAAACCGTAGGAAACGGATGGATATAGTGAGAGGGAGCGAGTATAAGAGTCAAGTGTGTATATAAGAGGAGAAAGAAACCTTCGTTTTTTTCTCCTCAAAGTCTTACTTTGCAAGTCCATCTCATGCACAAGTGGTGACGGTCATGATATTGGCACTGCTGGGTCCCGCGCTCCCACAGGAGCTGGGAGGAGAGGTGTGGCTCCCCCCTGCCCCAGCGGTACTGCCCTTGTCCGTGGGTTTCTTGTCTTTCTGTTTCAGGTGCACCTTGGCGTGCCTCTTTCGCTCATCGCTCCGCGCAAACTTGCGTCCGCAGAACTCGCAAGAGAAGGGCTTCTCGCCGGTGTGCGTGCGGATGTGCGTGGTTAGATGGTCGCTGCGACTGAAGGATCGCATGCAGATGCGGCACTGGAAGGGTTTGTGTCCCGTGTGGATCCGCAGGTGACGCGTCAATTCGTCTGATCGCGAAAAGCGACGGTCGCAGTTCTCCGCCGGACAGGCGTGCGGTCGCTCGTGCACTGGAGTTTTGCTCGGCCGGTTAGGGTACTTTCTTGGTCGAATGGGTTTGAGGGCGAGTGTCTGAGAGGGTTGATGGTGTTGGGAAATGTGCTGTTGCCCACCGAGAAAGCCGGGATGGATCTGTTGCTTATCCTTAAAGGCTCGAATGGTCTCGAGGGGAGTTATGGGAGGTGGGTTCACTCTGATAGGGTCCATGGTTTGGAAGGGTTTATGCTCCATCACCCCTACGTCCCCCTGGTGATGGAAGAGGTTGTAGTCTGGGATCATGGAAAAGAGACTTCCGTCCATGCCCGGTTTGGAGGTGGTGTGGTAGTCGGTGCTCGGGTAAGGCAGAGACGAGGACGTGGCCGGGCTGTGGTGGAACGTCACCTGTTCTGGGTATATCTCGCCACAGGTCGAGTAGGCAGGAAGGGGTGGTGCGTATACTTGCTCCATGTCTGACGACTGGCCACCCATGCTGCCGCTTGACGAAGACGTCTGAGTGGTGATGTTGCCTGGTGACGGTGACACCCCCAGGATTCCCGCACTCACCAGACTGATGATGTTGTTGTCGGGACACCATCCGGAGCCTCCGATGCTGCCGGATGGAGGGGTGTCGAATGCGAACTTGCCCAAGTAGGTGACGGTTTGCCCACTTCGACCAGACTGGAAACCGGAGCCGTATTGAACTTCTCCGCTGCCCTTCTCGCCGCCCATCCCCAAGTCCATGATATTATCTGTGTGACAGGGGGTCAGAATGAACACCGTCAATTCAGAATGCCACACATTGAACAATAATGGTCAAAAAAACTCTGCATGGGAAAGTGACTAGTGGAAAGTTCTGCTTCTACAGAGAAAGCTTCTAGAAGAATCTATACTAATAGGCACTAACTGACTATCACTTGCTTGTTTTATAACTTTATTCTTAAGTTGGTCTCGGAAACAACATCTTGGCATACCTCTGTTAATCGCCTGTTCCAAAAAAAGAAAAGAAAGTGAAGCATATCAGTCCGAATGAAGGCGTGGAAATTGACAAAATCAGAAATGCACAGTGATTTAAGATTCCAGTCAATATCTCCCGCCACCCTCGCCAACTTATTGTCTTTCTGTCACAAAGTCTACACGGCTGCGTATTCAGTTGTAGGACTGGAACTTATTTGGCAATCAGGCTTCTCCGTACAACAGGATGTCACGATTGACATCACTGTTACTCTTATACGCACTCGATCTCTCTCTCTCTCCCACACCTTCAGTCTTTTCAGAGAGAGACTTGACGGCTGCTCGAAAATGTACCAAACAAGGATCTGATGTATTGTAGTCTCTTCAATCACTTTTAATATGTCTGTTGTTGAACACGATACACTGCTGATCACAACGCATGTCTGTAAATTCAACATTTTACGACGGCTCACTAAGTTTAGTCTTGTACGTGCACTTACAGTAATCGCAGTGTGTACACCAAATTGTGGCTTACGGCAGAAACAAACAGAATGAAAATTACAGATGGTCCTCGCATCTGTTCAACACACATAAGGTACATGTGTGAAGAGATGCTGTGCTGCGTCTGAAGGAAAAGACTCATTCGGGCAGAAATCAGAGAGAAGGAGAGAAGCGTGTATTCCAGTGATAAGTAAAAAACACTATTTATTTCATGCTATGCCTGTCATTACAGGATGTGTGTGGAGATGCATTTCACACACTTGTGGGTATCTTTTACAGGGGCGTTTGGTAGGACACTTTGTAAGGACAAGAAGGGTTTGTCACCTTGAAACATTGCGATAAGCAGTCCCACAGAGATAGGGTGCAGATTTAATAAAGTGTGCTTACAGAAAGTTCTCATGGAGTCTAAAATCTATAAATATATCTACATAAAATCTGTACAAAAAGTAAGTAATTTATATATCACAATAGCGTGTTACCCTATAACCTTTTATATATATATATATATATATATATATATATTATTTTTTTATTCTATTTATATATCTGTATTATCTAACTTTGATTTATTTCTATAGCCTATTTTATTATTTTTATGATTGAGAGGAAATAATGTCTTTTAAAAATTAGAAGAAAAAAAACTCAAGAAAAGCAAAAAAATCTACATGTTTTGAGAAATTATTCTCGAAATGTTCACTTTTTCAAGAACTCACGCGTTTGATTAGGACTAGCATTTTCAGTCGGAAGTTGGCATTCACATTTCGTATTCATTTTGATATTTTAATAAACGAAACGAGGTCAATACTCTCCCGCAAGTGTGGGAAGCATAGCCTCTTTTGACCTGCAGAGTGAAAACCACATCAAGAGCTTTGTGAAACTCCATCAGTATATACATCAAGAGGACGAATGATCTTATGCTTTCACTCTCGTTAATAACTACGATATTTTGACAACCCTTCACCTGATTTTTTTTAAGGTCGCGAAATGATAAAGTTTTGATAAAGAAGGCTAATGACGTTGCACTAAAAACTGAGCTAAAAATTAAGAGTGTGGTGTTTTTAATTGATTTTTGTTTATGTTTTTCTTTTTACATCAACTACTTAAGCTTTCAATGAAATATATTTGATATTTCAAAAGAGAGAGAGGAGAAAAAAAATACAGCGACATTTAAGGAAAAAAAAAAAAAAAAAATCTAACAATTTGGTGACCTGGCTGGAAGGAATTCCTCAATATTCTGGCACCATTATCTAAGCCAATCGTCCGCTTTAATTCATTTGGTATTGTTCACTAGATTCTAGGCAAAAATATTGGTCCAGAAAATGTTTTTTTAATGTGCGGAGAACATTTTAAAAAGGACAAACGTTTTAAAGGGTGCGCGAGTAAAGTGAAAAGAATACAAAGAACACGCGATGTGAAATTCAGTTAATAAACCTTTCTGGGGCTAAATATATTTTAATTTAGGGATTTTACATTTCACGTGTTTTCACTAGTGGCCCGAGCTTTTTTAAGAGCAGCGCGCATATAAACGCCCACCCGCGCGTGTGGAGGGTCAGAAACAGGGTCAATGCTGGATAAAGCACTCACTAATCAAAACCTTTAAATAATAGAATAACTAAACATTATATCTATCACAGAACAGAATATAAGACCGGCGCAATATCAGGCTGCGCAGAGAACCCGAAATTAAGAGATTTCACGGAAATAAAGCGCTCGGTGAAAAACGAAACGGCTTTTGTCATTATTTGACAGGATTAGTATTCAACAAATATATCTTTCACGACTTTATATTGTATGAATTGGGAGTAAATAACGAGGTGTTTCCGCGTGTCCCGTGACGCGTGGGCTCGAAATGATACCTATTACCTGATATTACCTGTCCAGTTCACACTCATATCACGTGACTGGAACATTTTAACTGCTTTCACACACCTTTTTCATAATATACAATTTGGCAACGAATTAAACGCAATTTCATCGCAGAATTCTATTAAGAAAAAGCGCAACTGTAGGCTGTAAGGAATTCGTCTATTAAATCATACATTACTTTAGCCTACTTTAAGGTTATCATTGTAATGTCATAAATAGGCTACATTTGATAATAATAACAATATTACAAAATAACAAATCGTAAGCGATCGCATACATTAATTAGGCTACATATGCATGCAGTTCGTTATTATCAATCAGTGTTTAGGTAGCCAAAATACGCTACAAAATAAAGCCTGCACAATACGAATTGAGAAGAACATTTGGAAAACTGTATGAGGGGAGTAATGCTGAACAAATGAGTTTCTAAAGTCTCAAATAGCAACTGTAGCTGTATGAGGAGTTCTGTTACTAAACTACTGTAAGCATAGCAGGCGCGCGTTAACAGGTGCTTCGGAGCTTCAAGACAACTGATGCCGCACGATTAAACTCTAACCAGCCGACACAACAGCGTACAACACCCAGCTTAGTGAGGAGCGAGCCAAAACTTTTCGTCCTTACCTGTATTCATCTGCGAGTAGTGCGAAATAGATTCCGGGTTTGTGAAAATGTTCATAGAAGTGGGAATGTCTTCTTCTGGATAGAGACTGTCAGGGATGGTGTTGATTAAACTGCTCATGGTAATAGGGATCTTGTCCGCTAGTTTACCTGTCATAGCAGTTATTCAGTCTGTCATTAATGAGCACGCACAGGTGTTCCGTCCCGATCAATCTCCAGTCTTCTGAAATCTCTCTAAAAGCGACAGAAAGAGATCTCAATCCCTTTGAAATTGTATCCGAGCGCGCGACGAGCAACGCGCTGAAGTCTCCTCGCGAGGATGATTGTCGACAGTTTTGTGTTTGATTTCTGTGAAGTGTTATTGTCTCTGGATGAGCAGAGAGAGATGTTGGTGTTGGTGGCGGTGGAGGTGATTGCACAAGTGTAGCACTGCTCGCTCTGTTGCGAGCGCAGGGAACTCCAACGCTTTCTTGTTCAACTGGAGGACGGAACAACTGCGTGACGTAGATGACCATATATGGACACACAAAGCTAGACGGCCTCGACGTCACATGGAAGCTCCTCATAGTGGAACATTAGAGTCGCTAGCAGGAAGATAAGTGCTCAGTGGAGCAGTGAAGGGGCATTTTCATCGGTTTGGGTGACAGTTGGACCCGGCGAAGAGTAAGAAGTGTTTTAAAGACATATTGTGAGCATGGATGTTGCTAGATCTGTGAGAGCGCATGACTGTTTAAACCGGGAAACTTTTACCTGCACTGCACCTGAAGCTGCATATATAGCATGAAAAGTGCATTTACACACTGTTTAGTGCAGAAGCGGAATAAATGCATTTGCAAACGCAGTAGCTAATAATATTACAAAATTATTATTATTTTTATTTAAAATTATAAATATAGACAAATATACAATTATGAAAAAAGAAATAATCAGTTATAAAAGATCAAATACGTACTCTCTCGTTACAATCGAAAAAAAAAAAAACTAAGTCTGAAAAAAAAAAAAAAAATAAAAAAATAAAAACCGTATTTGATACCAAACCCACAGTTGCTTTCCTACTCAGCTGTGTAAAGATCGTAAGAAGGGCCTTTTATTAAATTCTCACGTATAAGGTTCTAAATTTACTACTTTAATTCAACTAAAAGTGTTGTATAGCTATAATTAATTATAATATATATTCACACAATTAACACTGCTATTTAAATATGCATTTGCCTGTCAGTTTACTATAGTGCTTTTCTTTTTTCGTTTCCTTTACCTTGTGTGTCAATAAATAAATAAATAAATGAATCAATAGTTCTGTCTGTCTATCCATAAGCCTATATATATAAACTCCTAGCTCAATATAACACGCCTTGCGTTCTGTATCTTGGTTGTAAAATGATTTCAAATGATAATTATAAATGTATTACTAGGGTCACCTGTTTTTAGCCTACTATATTCTCTGTATGGTATATATATAAAGGTCATTCATGAGAATGGAGTCTCACCAGTGCAAACAGAGACTGTTCAAAAGCGTTCAACAGTTTGTGTTGAGAGTTCAATAAAAATGAAAGCCCAAATTAATCATTTGTAAACGTCAGCTAAGTGTAAGCAATTGACTGCAACAGATGATCAAGACCAGGAGAAGCACCAGTAACTGTGCCTGGGTTATACAGACTGTAACTGCCAAAGAGTTAATCGCGTGTAAATACTGCAGGCGCGCGGCAAATCTGTAGGCTTGGCTTTGGCCTCGAGCGCCAAGTTCGCCACTGAAGTGGAAACTCCAAATAAGGCCATGATCCGGCCACGCCCCTTGCTGTCTGTATTTGGTCGCGAGGTTCCGGTTAAGAGAGCTGCAAAGTGGAAAAGCGATCGGAACCCGCAGCCATTAAAGGAACCGCAGAGGGCAAAACGTCATGGGTCGTGTTTCACCAATTTAGAAACCAGGGAGAAAATATCTTATCTGAGACTTTTAGAAGAAATCAAAAAACTGTCCCTTGTTGCAAATGGTTGACTTTGTTTTGGGAGAATAACAGTGAAGGGGAAACACAGACCCTGCCAGCCAGTGATTCACACAAGCATGCTAAAGATATACGACCCCCTGAAACAAGACAATACCTACAAACTACAAAAATGGAGAAAACATTAAAAATAATAATAATAATACATAAATAAACAAACAAACAAAAAAATATTATTTTAGATGCTTGTTTAATTTAAAGTATACATGACATGGTTACAATGCAAAAATAATAAATAAATAATATTTTAGATGCTTGTTTAATTTAAAGTATACTATACATGGCATGGTTACAATGCATATTAACAACAACAATAATAATAATAATATAAAACATTAATAAAAAACAACAACAATACACCTTGCTATATATTATTATACATAGAAGAAAATAGAAAAAGATGACATACTTGTCTGTATGTAATCCAATTAGGAGGCCAGGGTGGCCCATGAGATTTCCCACGTGTCCAACTAAAATTCCTCACTCCTCATCCAAGCCAATCACAGGCACAGCGCTCCTATTACCCACCGAGAGTAGAAATCCAGCCTGCCATGCATGCGCTGAAATGCTCAGAAGATGCTGATGCAATAGACAGAGTGATGAGGTAACAATTTGTACCCAAGACCTGGTTGACATGTGTACGTTGGCCTCGAGCCTAATAAATTATGTACCAAAAATGTGTTCAAAATAATAACTTCATACCCCCCCCCCCACCCCCGACTCCAAACCAGAGGCCGACGTTGCTGTTATAAACCGACACGATACACAACACAAACTTTAGTTACATCGCCACATAACCTATTATCTAATATCTATTTTGGACAATTTATATCTACAATTTTATAATTGAAAACCTCACAAATAATAATAATAATAAATACAATAAATAAACTTACAAACTTGAAAAGTATATAAAAATGCCATTTGATATTTTATTATTATACACACCCAAAAATAAACATTCTGTCATCATTTACTCAGCCTCACATTGCTGGTCCCCATTGACTTCCACAGTAATTTTTTCCATACTATAGAAGCCAGTGGGTACCGTCAACTGCTTGGTTAACCACCTTTTCAAAATATCTTCTTTTGTGTTCAGCACCTTGAAACCACTCACACAGGTTTTGTTTTCATTTTTGGGTGAACTGTCCCTTTAAGTGTGGAAATACTTTTCAGGCCATATGCATATATCCGTATAAAGACAATTAATTGACTGCATCCATCCATCCATCCAACGAACAACTCCCTCAGTTAACCTCATGGCGTCCCCAGTAATCCCCAACAACCGCACGGCTGCCAAATCAACAACACTCCATTCTGAACTCTGGAATTATCCGCCTTGGCAATTGATACATAAACAGTGTAGTAGTATTAGCTGACAGATATGGCCTAATGAAGTAAAAACGGAGTGAGTGGGAGGGGGTCTGAATCATTCTGTGTGTTCTGGGGGCCACGATAAATAAACACACAGACTGAAACACACTCGAGGGGGACTCCAAAGGCTAATTTCTACTCAGTGGGCAAGATGCAACATGTGTGTAGGTGAGCTGCTAAAATGACGCTGTGAATCTGTCACTGGGGGAATCTGAAGGGGATCTCCCCCCACTCCCACTTTACATCCCAGACGTGAATATATGATCTGATCCAATCAGGATGGGAATGTGTCATTGCTCGGGGAGCCAAGAATGTTGACAATGCAACAGGACGTCTCTAAGGTACACTTGATATCTGGTGTTGTCACATTAAATAGCTGTGAATCAGTACTCTTGAAAGATGTGCTAAAATTAGGTTTCTCTATTCAGAGACAAATTCCGTAGCATTTGTTTATGTAAGTTTACTTTTGTAAATGAGAACCCTGTCATTCATACCAAATGAGGAAATATACACATACTTCATTAGCATAGTGGCAGCAAGTACTGAAAAATAGAATGGAGACTTCGTAATTTGAATATTACTTTTTATAGACCAAAATAGAGGAAGTAAACACTCTATTTCCACTGACTGAATCCATGACGTGTGCCAGCACTTGTGTATACTGATGATGAAGCTGTCAGTGTTCATTCAACAGCACCAAACAGAAATGTGCAAAACAAACAATGATTTTCATATGGCTGATATTTGGAAACATAACCTTAACCGAGTGCTTCTCAACCTTTTTGACCCAAGGCCCTCCATTGTTTAATACTAGACAACAATTATGGATAACAATTTTTTTAAAATATTTTTGCTCACAATTTCTACTCGCTTAAATATTTTACAACTTGGCATAGTTTAAATAATAATAAAAAAAAAAAAAAAAAAAAATATATATATATATATATATATATATATATATATATATATATATATATATATATATATATATGCCCATAGAGTTTAACATTCTATTAATTCCCATGCCTACATCCACAAATGGAGCTTTTAAACAATAATTCCCAAAGAGAATTTTATTTTTGATTTAATTATTAAATCAAAGTGTCTGCTGGTTTCATCATGAAAACAGAGATTTGATCTGAAAAACAGAACTATTTTATTTTAAGTACTGTACATCCACTCTAAATCAATAAACACAGCTTGTGCAGAAAAGACAGAAAAATACAAAAAATAAAAGTCAAGCATCAACAAGAGTTTCAAAGTATTTCATTATAGAACTGATTGCTGCTATTAATATAGCTCTACAATATCCACAATATCTTAATAAGCAATGTAAGGTAACACTCTATTTGAAGGTGTCCTTGTTACACGTTACATGTACTTACTATTATAGTGACAATAAGAATGCATAATTACATGCAAGTAACCCTAACCATATAGTAAGTACATGTAGTTAATATTAATATTACTCAGTACTTAAATGTATAATTACACTGTAACAAGGACACCTTAAAATAAAGTGTAACCCAATATAAATCATGCTGTACTTACAGTGATAAAGACATTTTTCACAAATTTTCACAGCAGTCCTCCTGGAATGCCAAACTGAATCTCCAAAGACCTTAAGTTAGGTGACCACAAATAAACAAATAAATACCCAATAAATAAATTCTGACATTTCTAAATGTTCATCCTTACGTAGCTGTTTTAGTGGAAAATCATTCTGCCATTGACACTTATCTCCTGAGATTATAGCCTGATCCCAACTGTTCTTTCAGGGATGCAAAACAGACAAGGGAATTCCCTTTGCATAGGAAAAGCACGGTCTGTCAGGGCACTTTCCTAAGGGAAGCCTTTTCATGGAGTCCAGACTGGAAAAACTGCCCAACACCTGTCGAGCTCCGCTTGTGTTTTTATTTCCGCTACTGTTATGAGCGAGCATGCTATACAATGAATGATTGACTGGAGTTTGACTATGGAATGGTTGCGGGCTGAAAAGGACTCCCCTCATGCATTTTGCATGTAGGGATTCCGGGGAAGCGCTCGCTTATCCTAGATCTTGATCTTGCTAATTTCAATATGCGGCGGAAAGATACAAGGCCGCAACGGGTGTGTAATCAAATTAGTTGTGTGTCTTTCCAGGCTGCGCGAGGGGCATTTCCAGTACTGTTCCTTGTTGCTATTATATCCCAGAGCCGAGGCTTCTTCCTACAGGCTGATGATGGGAAGATTGTTCATATAAATAATGGAACACTTATTTAGAGACTGTCAGTTGGTACAATACATTCTGTACTGTACAGTGCTTATGGGACAGGACGGAATGCAAAGCAATGGTAAAAGCGTGTGTAATAAAACAAAAGTTAAAACTATAATAAATGGGATAGAAAAGTGATCAATGTTAATTAATTGTTAATTATGAATAAATAAAAACTCACTTGAAAGACAGCAACGCACACACACACACACACACACACACACACATATATATATATATATATATATATGTACACAGTCATGGACAAAAATATTGGCACCCTTGGTAAATATCAAAGAAGGCTGTGAAAATTAATCTGCATTGTTAATCCTTTTGATCTTTTATTTAAAAAATTCACAAAAATCTAAACTTTCATTGGATAATAAGAATTTAAAATGGTGGGAAATATCATTATGAAATTAATGTTTTTCGATAATACACATTGGCCACAATTAAAGGCACCCTTTTATTCAATACTTTTTGAAACCTCCATTTGCCAGTTTAACAGCTCTAAATGTTCTCCTATAATGCCTGATGAGGTTAGAGAACACCTGACAAGAGATCAGAGACCATTCCTTCATCCAGAATCACTCCAGACCCTTTAGATTCACAGCTCCATGTTGGTGCTTCTTCTCTTCAGTTCACTCATTTTCTACATGGTTCAGGTCAGAGGACTGGAATGGCCAGCAGAAGCTTGGTTTTGTGCTCAGTGACCCATTTTGTGTTGTTTTGAGGTTTGTGTTTGGATTATTGTACGGTTGGAAGATCCAAACATGGCCCATTATAAGATTTCTAATAGAGCCAGTCACTTATTGATTTTTTATCTGTTGGTATTTGATAGAATCAGTGATGCCATGTGTCTAAACAAGATGTCCAGGACCTCCAGCAGAAATATAGGCCCACAACATCAAAAATACAGCAGTATATTTCATTGTACACATGGGGTACTTTTTATCCCTGTGTTCACCAAACCCATCTTGAGTGTTTGCTGCTAAAAAGCTCATTTTTTAGTTTCATCTGACCATAGAAGCCAGTCCCATTTGAAGTTCCAGTCGTGTCTGATAACTGAATATGCTGGAGTTTGTTTTTGGATGAATTTGAATTTGGATGAATTTTTCTTGAAACCCTCCCAAACAACATATGCTGATATAGGGGCTGTTTTTTTTATGGTTTTCTGACTCCGAGAATCAACTATTTTCTGCAATTCTCCAGCTGTGGTCCTTGGAGAGTCTTTAGCCACTCAAACTCTCCTCCTCACCGTGCATTAGGACGATATAGACACATGTCCTCTTCCAGACAGATTCATAACATTTTATGTTGATTGGAAATTCTTAATTATTGCCCTGATGGTGGAAATGGGAATTTTCACTGCTCTAGCTCTTTTCTTAAAACCACTTCACTAATTTGTGAAACTCAGTTATCTGTTGCTGCACATCAGAAATATATTCTTTGGTTTTTCTCATTGTGATGGATGAATAAGGGAATTTGGGCTTTGTTTTCCCTCCTATTTATATTTCTGTGAAACAGAAAGCCATGGCTGGATAATTTCATGTTCATAATCACCCTGGTGTGCTCAAAATTGTGAATATGAATGGGAATATACTTCAGAGATATTTTAATCATAAGAATTTCTAGGGATGCCAATAATTGTGTCCAACGTGTATTTGAGAAAAAAAAAAAAAAAGTCCCCCCAATTAAAATTCTTATAATCCAATGAAAAGTTAGATTTTTGTGAACTTTTTAAATAAAAGATTAAACGGATTAACAATGCAAATTAATTGTCACAGCCTTCTTTGATCATATTTACCAAGGGTGCCGATATTTTTGGCCATGACTGTATACAGTGTATGTATATGTGTGTGTGTATATATACTGTATAGTCACTATTATTTGTATAGCGCTTTTAACAATGCAAATTGTGTCAAAGCAGCTTTACATCAGCTTGATATAAAGCTGGGTGGCTTTATATCAGCTTTACAGTATTTAGACAGGGAAATAGTTTGTCGAAATAGTGTCATTCTCCTCTGGCCAGACAAAATCAGCAGTTTAAATCTAGGCTAAAGCAGAGTCAGATTGTGCAAAGAACTCATCTGGTTCCTGTGATCTTGTCCCGATGGCCATCTAGGACACAGGGTCTTCACTGGGGATCCGTCTCTGGGGCTCATCTAGTTGTCCTCGTCTCCACTGACGTTCAGGGCTGTAGAAGTCATCTCTAGGTGCTGATCCACCATCTGATCTGGATACGGACTGGACTGCATACATATGTATATATATATATATATATATGTGTGTATATAGGGTCACACACACACACACACACACACATATATATATATATATATATATATATATATATATATATGCGTGTGTGTGTGTGACCCTGGACCACAAAACCAATCATCATAAGTAGCACATGTGGATTTGTAGGAATAGCTAAAATTATCGATTTTTCATTTATGCCAAAAGTCATTAGGATATTAAGTAAAGATCATGTTCCATGAAGATATTTAGTAAATTTCTTATCATAAATGTATCAAAACTTAATTTTTGATTAGTAATATACATTGCTAAGAACTTAATTTGGACAACTTTAAAGGTGATTTTCACAATATTTTTTTGCACCCTCATACTCCAGATTTTCAAATAGTTGTATCTCGGCCAAATATTGTCCGATCCTAACAAACCATACATCAGTGGAAAGCTTATTTATTCAGCTTTCAGAAATAAATTTGAAAAAATTGACACTTGTGTCACTTATGTTACACTTACTTAAAATCAGAAAAACAATTGACACTTATGACTAGTTTTGTGGTCCAAGGTCACACGTGTGTGTGCGTGTAAGTGTGTGTATATATGTATATATATATATATATATATATATATATACACGTGGTCAGAATTGTTGGTACCCTTGGTAAATATGATCAAAGGCGGCTGTGAAAATAAATGTGCATTGTTAATCCTTTTGATCTCTTATTTTAAAAAATCACAAAAATCTAAGCTTTCATTGGAGAATAACAATTTAAAATCGGGGGAAATACCAAAATACGTCTCAAATACATGTTGGACACAATTACTGGTACTCCTAGAAATTCTTATGAGTAAAATATATCTGAAGTATATTCCCATTCATATTCACAAATTTGAGCACACCAGCGTGATTATGAACATGGAATTATCCAGCCATGGCTTCCTGTTTCACAGAAATATAAATAGGAGGGAAAACAAAACAAAGGCCAAATTTCCTTAATCATCCATCACAATGAGAAAAAACAAATAATATATTTCTGATGTGCAGCAAAAGATAATTGAGCTTCACAAATTAGTGAAGTGGCTTTAAGAAAAGAGCTAGAGCAGCGAAAATTCCCATTTCCATCATCAGGGCAAGAATTTCCAATCAACATAAAATGTTATGAATCTGCATGGAAGAGGACGTGTCTATATCGTCCTAATGCACGCTGAGAAGGAGAGTTTCAAGACTCTCCAAGGACCAAAGCTGGAGAATTGCAGAAAAAGTTTGAGATTTGGGGTCAGAAAACATTCAATCAAAAAAAAAAAAAAAAAAAATCAAACAGTACCTACATCACCATATGTTGTTTGGGAGGGTTTCAAGAAAAAAATCAAGAAAAGAAAATGGTTTCACCAAAAAACAAACAACTGGAACTTCAAATGGGACTGGCTTCTATGGACAGATGTAACTAAAAATTTTGCTTTTTAGCAGCAAACACTCAAGATGGGTTTGGTGAACACAGGGATAAAAAGTACCCCATGTGTACAATGAAATATACTGCTGTATTTTTGATATTGTGGGCCTATATTTCTGCTGGAGGTCCTGGACATCTTGTGTAGACACACGGCATCATTGATTCTATCAAATACCAACAGATAAAAAAATCAATAAGTGACTGACTCTGTTAGAAATCTTATAGCGGGCCATGTTTGGATCTTCCAACCGTACAATAATCCAAAAACAAACCTTAAAAACAACACAAAAATGGGTCACTGAGCACAAAACCAAGCTTCTGCTGGCCATTCCAGTCCTCTGGCCTGAACCCTGTAGAAAATGAGTGAACTGAAGAGAAGAAGCACCAACATGGAGCTGGGAATCTAAAGGGTCTGGAGTGATTCTGGATTCTGTCCAATGTGTATTAGAGAAAAACATTAATTTCATAATGATATTTCCCCCCATTTTAAATACTTTAAAGGCTTGTGCACTCAACTGTTTGTGAAATGGAGCTTTGTGTTCGTGTATCCTACCTCTCTCATTCGGCACAAATCCAGATATTCCGTAATATTTCCATATTTGCGATGTAACGTATCTGAATGCGAAACTATTATTTATTATGTAAATGATAGGCTTTGTACTTCAGTCGCGTTCCAGCGGTGACACAGAGGCACACTGATGTTTGGTTCACTGTATTTTATTTTGATAAAGTACCAACTGTGCTGTCAAGTTAGCAATGCTGGAACTGATGTGTGTGTGTGTGTGTGTGTGTGTGTGTGTGCGCGCGTGCATTTTTGTGACAAATGAGGACATAAATTTGTATAATGACAAGGGTATGACATAGGTATTACAAGGAGAAGGTGACTTTTCAGGAGATTACCCCATGTCCCCACTTTTCAAAACGCTTATAAATCACACAGATTGGAGTGTATTGAAAATCTGAAATAGCACAAAGTTTCCTGTAAGGGGTAGGGTTAGGTGTAGGGTTAGATGTAGGGCAATAGCACATACAGTTTGTACAGTATAAAAACCATTACGCCTATGGGATGTCTCCACTTTTCACAAAAACAAACGTGTGTGTGTGTGCGCTCCAGCGCGATCACTTCAAATGTTTAATTCTTTAAACACTTATTGTCTTATTAATAATGCAGCACTGTATAAAGGTCTGCTTTTATTTGTGTACACTCACAATGGAAAAAAAGAAAAAAGAAAAAAAGAAAACAAATAGGATGTCGCTTTCTGCCATTTGAGTTTCCTTTTTGTGAACAAATTAAGCGTGTCACAAAAATGAACTGAAACTCAGCATTGGCTGTTACGTGTCGCACTGTTTTTTTTCCCCCTTGTTCATCTGTAAACTAAATCAAATATATTTCAAGAATTTATTCCTTGTATGTATATATATGTACTGCAGATTTTATATATAGGCTAACATAATGTAATAATATTTAGTATTTTCACATCTAGGTGGAAAAAATAGTAATTAGTACTACTGTCTGTTGAAAAAAAAATTAAAAGAAACCGAGCATAGTAAAAAAAATGTCCCCCTGTTGTACCAAAATCATATCGAACCGTGACATCTGTGTACCGTGCCACCCCTAGTATATATATATATATATATATATATATATATATATATATATATATATATATATATATATATATATTGTCTTTAATTAAAACCATTTGAGCCTTATATGAAGTATGGGCAAACCCTTGTTTATTTTATTTTTTTATTTTAGTAATGTCTGCAGTTCAGATTAGTCTAAAAATGCACATTTAATCTTTTTTCTCTTGATCTTTATCAGTATTTAATAACTTTGAGTTTCGATATATTACATCTTACTTGACAGTTTGCTATGCGTCCCAGAAAGATTGCACTAAAATGCAATCAAATATATATTTAGTAATCTATATATGATAAATACAGTAATATACTGTTAAAACTTGTGTATATATATGTAGGAAAACTATATGTGTAGTAATCAGTTAATAAATAAAAAAGATCAAATTACCCTAAGAACCTTTAACCTTCATAATCTGACTTTTAGCCTATGCGTAACAAGACATATCTCATGGCTGATCTACTTTCACTACCTGTTGACCTTTAAAAGTATTAATTAATCAGAAAGTATTTACTTATTTGGCTAGTGCAGCATCTCTGACCTTTCTGTTCTGCCGATCCTTGAGAAGCTTGAGCAATTGAGCTTGGTTTTGGTATGTGTGTGTGTGATCACTGAATTCTGAGAAAATAAACAAATGCAAACAGGACAAACTGATCAATGCTCTGCTGAGTTCATGCAGGGGACATGGTGAGATTCACCAAAGACTGGCTTAACCAGCCGAGGCACAAAGACCTGCAGAAGCCCTGCGTGTGTGTGTGTGTGTGTGTGTGTGTGTGTGTGTGGTGCTCGAGGTCGGGGTATGTGAGATAAATGATCTGCCCGTCTGTGAAAGTATGAATGCATGTGAGAGTGTGCCAGAGCGTGTGTGTGTATATGTGTGTTAGATGAGACACTATTGCCTGCTCAATTAAACCACTAACTTACATTGATCATATCCACATCAAAGTACCTTCCCTAAATCCCGGCCCTTTTTTCCAGACATCTGGTGTATTGATATCAAACTGTCCTCTGAGACAGAAATGCTCAAGTGAAGCCGATAGTTTTTTTCTTTTCTTCCAGAGAGGAGCTTTTGTGACCCAGCCTCACACACCCCGGAGTGAAGCGGAGAGGGATTACATGCTATAGACATTTTGAATCGGTTACAGACTTCACACAATACAGCTATGCAATGCATTGTAATCATGTATTATGATGCACAATACAACAATTAATAGTTTGTGTGATTTGAACATTGCATACAGTAACATATGGCTCACTACCTTATTAATGAACTATTACTTTTACAAATAAATTCTGTAACAAGCGAAGTGGGATTACACGCTATAAATTAATTCTAAAATAAAATTAATAAATAATTGCAGCAAAATCAACAACAATCATATGATTCTGTAACAGAAGAAAAAACAGTACATTTATTAATAATATACAGTTGTTAATAATAATAATAATAATAATAATTCGGTAAATGCCACAATAAATAAATTAATAATATTTTTCTCTCAGCATTAGCTAAACTTCATTATTAGTATTACTACTACTACTACTTTACTATTACATTTCCTTTTATACTCCTCCTTTTGGAACATAAATATTTTAGAATATATTTTATTAATTTGTATTATTATAATTATTATTATTGAAACACACACAAACACACATGTATTTCAATCAATTTGTATAATTATTATTGCAATTATTATAATTATTAAGTGTCACTCTTGGTATATGAATTAATATACAAAATTTAGATAAACACGTTCTGAACCATATATTACTGTACAGTATGTAGGATGCATGTTATAGTACTGCAATTGCTGTGCTATTGTAAATATATGTCTGAGATAAATTTAAGTTAAGATAGTTTTTGCGGAATCGTCTGCCTTTGTTTTGCATGTCTATAATTATTACATAAGCCTGGCTCAGAAATAGCGCTCTATGAAAATGCTTTGCCCAATATAAACTAAGCGTTACTCAGGCGAGACAAAACCTGCTTGTCTGAGAAACCCAGAGAGGTGAATTTACAAAACGTCTCTTTTCCTTTTATTGTGAACGTGCGCATAAGTAAAACCACAATAATAAAAAAAAAAAAAAAAAAGGCTCGGCATGAACCCGTGCCCCTTCTGTCTGTCCCGAAGTAACACTCGGAGAGTATTCTGGTCGTAATTCCACTGCGGCTTCCGGCTGATTTGTGGCCTCGACACCCTCACCCCCCTTTACTTCCTCTATTGGCCCTGACGTACTTCCTGCCTCCAGTTTGACTCTTTCCACACACTCTTTCTAAAGTGTGACAGCGCTGAAGCTACTTTCACACCTTTGTTTCTGTCCATCTTTTATTGTTCATCTGTCTCGATCTTTCACATGCGGCCTGCAAATTGGCATGAAGTCATCATGTTCGACCTCCAGTGCATGTCTGACCTCAGAGCGGCCAGAGAGAGCAAACAGCATTACTGCTGGTTTGTGTGGTATTGAGCTGTCTGGAAGAGTCCGGCCTGCTCTCGCTGCCAAGAAAACAGGAATGCAACACTATGGCGGTTTGTAAGTGAGGGTGGATTATGTAAGAAAGCCAGGGAAATAGTCTGTCCATTTCAGGGAGAATCAGGCAGGCAGGCCGTGGGATAATATGCCGATGAGCAGCCATAGTGGTATGTGTGAGTGTGTGTACACGTGATTTGATTGTATCTTGTCTTTGTGATCTGGAAGTATTGAGTTCTGTCTTAAAATCTGTTGAGCTGCCCACCTAGATGGCGTTTTAAGGCATTATAGTTGCATTGTCTACATAAAGGCTGTTCTGAAAGTTTGAAGGCTGGACGTTGTTTCCTCATTTTAACCAAAGCTTGCATCACATGTCCTTCGAGGGAAAAGCCAATCGCAGAATACACTGCAAAAACTCCATCCAACATGGTGGATGAGTAGAAAATGCAGATTATAAATATATTTAATTAATTATCTAAATTTAATTATTTTAACCAATAATTGTTTGTACCACATATTGTTATGGTTATAGAAGTATCACTTCATTAGCTTAGCAACATGCTACCATCAAACTGCTGGAATCACTTGAGGAGCACATTATTCGACAAAAACAAAGCACAAATTGGACAATTAAAGGCATAGTTAACCCCCCCAAAAATGAAAACGATCTAATGATTTGCTCATGCTCAAGCCAATCCTAGGTGTATATGACTTTTTCTTCTTTCAGAGAAATACATTCAGAGTTATATTAAAATGTCCTGGCTCTTCCAAGCTTTATAATGGCAGTTAATGGTGGTTGAGATTTTCAAGTCCAAAAAAAGTGCATCCATCCATCATAAAAAGTGCTCCACATGGATCCGGGTGGTTAATAAAGGCCTCCTGAAGCGAAGTGATGTGTTTTTGTAAGAACTTTATAAACCATAATCTCTAGCTTCTGCTAACGTTCGTATGCACGTTCACAAGAAAGTGGCACTCTAGCGGATGACGAAGGATGTAGACTTAGCATAAGCTCTGGAGAGAATATGCTAGTCCCGCGAGAACCAAGTTTTGTTTACAGCAAAGGAAAACCAGTCTCCTCTTGGCTTGGCCAAAAAGTTACACTTGAACATGCTAACAGTGTGTGAGAGAAAATAACTCTCCAGACCAGCAGGTGCCAGTAGTCTATATTTGTCACTTAAAAAATGACAACCAAAACTAACTCTTGCTTACCATTTTGAATATCAATCATATCGATCATTTTCTTCATTCCAGAAAGCCATGTTGTTATGAAAATATTTGTGTATTGGCATGTACAATTATTTAACTCTTAACTTTTAAGTACCTTTTAATAGTAAATAAGGTACAAAATTGTCCCAGTTGTCATGCACATAAAGGTCCATTTTTTGTTTGTTTGTTTTTTGTGGAGCGCTCCATTTCGGAGGTTCCATGGTTATGATGGCGGTTCTCTATGTAGGCAGCTGACAGCAAGGCTGCACACTACAGTAGGTTTTGGAACAGAGCTGGAGTGTGGGAGAAATTCCTAAAATACACTTTGTGGGATAGTTGTTTTCTTTCCCATTAATATTTACAACATTTTATAAACATGCTGCTCACATTCAGAAAAAGGAGTCATGATATGACTATTACCTTTATTTAGATTTTTATGAACATGTGCAAACACATTCCTACAAGTTACAATTCAGACATGAGGAAACAACACAATTCATCTTTTATTAGGTTAATATTCACTTAAATATTAATGTGCCTAAATACATTAATTCTTGATATAATATCAGATTTGGGACAAAAATGAGCCATAGTGTGTGTGAAGGCCAGAGGTCAATGTTGAGCAGCAGGCTGGAGGTGTCCTAGTCCTTGTGGTTTTGGGTGAGGAGCTGAAGTGAAGCCACTGGTCTAGCCAGACCAAACCTCTCAACAAATGCCTGCGGATCCCAGTTACCTAGAAAACCAACAACAAAGCCTTTCATTGCTCTTGTGTGTGACTGTATGCTTCTGTCCCACTGTAACATAAACTGGCTACATGAAAATAACAACAACCTTTCTATATGACCCACTCCAACACTCTATATCAATGAGAAAATACAACACAGGAAAAAATATGTGCTCATTAAATATTTAATGAGTTCTTTCAAACATATGTGCCACAAGATGAAAAAAAAGAGGTAAATAAATAAATAAATAAATAAATAAAGGCATACATACATAAATATTACCATTATATTTGATTATTATTTCTATAATATGTATATTTATTAATTTATTGTTATATAAAATAAATCAATAAGTTATTATTATTATTATTAGTTTGGTTTTTTAATATTGCTATTGTTTTTTATTTATCGATGTACTGTACATAAATAAATCACTAAAATTACTATTATTTAGTTTTATATTGCTACTGTTATTTCTTTATTGCTGAAGAAAAACAAATAAATAAATAAACATTATTATATTTTGTTATTGTTGGTTTATTACTGTTTTGTTCCTTTATTGCTGTACATAAAAAAATAAATGAATGAATGAATGAATAAACAAACAAACAAATAGATAGATAGATAAATGTGATTAAATAAATAAAATATTTTGTGCCAGATGTTTGCTATTATTTATTTATTTGTTCATTGCTATAAATTAAATAAATAAATAAACAAAAGTTATTATTATCATCATTATTCGATTTTGTTATTATAGTTATTATTACTTATTTGTTTCTTTATTGCTGTACATAAATCAATAAACAACAAAATAAATCAAATCAATATTACAAAGAAATAAATGTAATATAATAATGTGTCAGGCAGCCTTCCTGTAGCTCAAAAGTAGAGCATGGTGCTAGCAACTCTGAGCTCATGGGTTTGATTCCCAGGGAAAGCATGAACTGATCAAATTCGTACCTTGAATACAATGCCATTCGCTGTCGATTAAAAGCACCTGTCAAAAGCATAAATGTAAATGCAGCTAAATGTATTATTATTTTTCCCCCCACAAGATAAAGAAACAACATGAAAAGTGTTTGGCACTGTAATAGCATTTATACTGATGCAGGGTTTTGTCACAAAATTCAACCCACTGTCATCTGCATCATGTGTAACAACCTGCGTCCCTTTCACTATTATCTGTACTTTTCATGAGTTTTCCCGTGACTGAGCTTCTCCGGCTAAGCATTTCAATGTAGTCGTTACAAACGGTAACTGAACGTGTTTAATGGAGAATCTTGTAATGGTGCACGTGTCTCAGTGCCTTGGTGGGCTGTGAATCATTGCGAGCGTCTCATCTCTAAATAAAACACACAGCCTGTCACAGTGCTGGAGGTGGCAACATGAGAGAGAGCGTTTTGGCAGGACAACCAGATAAATACCAGACGTAACTCCGGCTGCTATGACAATATCACTTCTCCAATTCCGGCAATAACCACATTCCTAAAAGCAAATGTGAAATCACATTTGGAATAAAGCGCCAACAAGCTGGGTCCAAGACTGAAAATGTAAAGTTCTGAATTTGGAGGCTCTTTAATTGTTCTTCTGTGTATATCAAACAAACTGCAACTGCTAAAATCTTTATAAAACTAGACGAAGTCTATGAGATATTTAGAGATATTTGTAAAACAGACAAATAAATAAATAAAACAACACTTTGTCCCTCCAACCAATCAAAAGTATATTGCAGAACAAAAGCAAAGCAGCAACAATGCCCATTTAAAATTGCAATTTCTTCCGCTAGCTGTGTGCACAGACAAACACGCGGCCCGAGGCGGAAATGCTGTAGTGGTGAGGAGGGAAACCCCGTCCGTGCACACAGCACAGTGCACCACATCCTGGAAAGATCAAATGTGACTCTCTCTGTGTGTGTGTGTGTGTGTGTGTGTGTGTGTGTGTGCTTGTTTGTATGTTTGAATGCAAGTGGGTGTGAGAGTTTGCAAGTGTGATTTTAAAGGAAAATGTCATAGTTGCTTTCCACTGCTTCTTGCGGCTTTATAGCTCACCAGACACTGTCTATGAACAACTATACGCATCTAACATTACATTTATGCATTTAGGCAGACGCTTTTAGCCAAAGCAATGTCAAGGTACAGTATATACACTTTAGCAAGTTTGTTCCCTAGGAATTAAACTCGTGACCACAAGTTGGCTGCCTTGCACTTGTGAAAAAGAAGTGTGCTTAAAGGGATGGTTCATGTGAAAATGAAAAATCTGTCATCATGAACTCACTTTGAAGTTGTTCCAAACCTGTATGAGTTTCTTCTGTTGAACATAAAAGAACATCGTGAATATTACTGGTAAGCACACAATTCTTGGTAGCCGTTGATTTCCATAGTATGGAAAAAAGGAAGTCAGTGGGGACCAGCAACTGTTTGGTTACCCACATTCTTCAAAATATAACTTTTCATGTGTGTGTTCAGTACAAAAAAAAAAAAAAAACTCCAGGTTTGGAACAACTTGAGGGCGAGTAAATCATAATTTTTGAGTGTACTGTCCCTTTAAAATCTTCAATGTTCACTTGTAGTGTAGTTTAAAAGTATATTTAAAAAAAAATCTGTACTTGCAGATACAATAATATTAATGAGATAAAAGGCTAATTAAGTATAATAATCTCAAATTAAAATGTAAAATTTTATTAAGCTTTTAGGCATACTGTACAAATTTTTTATAATTAGTTTTTAATAATTTAGTTTATCACAAATGCTCATCAGTACATTCAGCAGTTACACTTTAACCATATTATATAACCATAACCATTATATATAAAAATGGTGTAATTTAATAAATAGTAGTGATAATAAATAAATAAATAAATAACGAATGAATGAATGAATGAATATTTAGTCAGAGGTAATATAATTATTAAATTTCATAGAGATCCTACTTAAGTGGGTCAAAAACACTCTTAAGTTGAACTAACTGCATTTAATGTAAATGTAAACTATTATACAGTTTTGTTTAATATAAGATATATAGGCTATAAGTAAGACTTCAGATGTTTTTAAAGAATTCTTTTCTGCTCACCAAGCCTGCATGTATTTGATCCAAAATACACAAAAAGTACTAATATTTTGAAATATTTTTACTCTTCAAAATAACTGCTTTCTATTTGAATATATTTTAAAATGTAATGTATTCCTGTGATCAAAGCTAAATTTTCAGCATCATTACTCCAGTGTTTTTGTGTGTGTGTTCTGCACAAGAAAGAAAATCATACAGGTTTCAAATCCCTTTAAGATTTGTTCAGTGAAGATTTGTGCATAACTAATAGAAACTGATGTAAGTGCTGATTGTGAGATAGAGAGGTGTGTGTGCATGCGACTTGTGTGTGGTGTGTGTGAAGATGTCAAGTTTTTCTCTAATTGAGTGTTAGAAATGGAGTAAAGTGACCTGGCATTATGAGGTCATGTGACCTTTAGGCCTCTGCACCTGAGAACATGAGGAGATAATGTTCCGCCTCTGCAGATCACGACACCCTGTTTGACCCCACTACAGCCAGGGCATCACACACACACACACACACACACACACACACACACACACACCTGTACCTGGCCACTAGCAGACACTCATCATCAGATGTAACACATAATCAACAGTCCTCATGCAGAGGAGCCTGAGGCTATGAGGCCTGAGGCTTTTTTAAATGTTTTTTTTTCCCCCCAATAACAACACTAAAAAGTACAAAAATAAAAAAAATATTTGCTTATGCAACAGTATTCCAGAAGGCATGTCTAGTCACATTTTAAACATTTTAATACACAACAATGGAAAAAAGCAATGCAATGGTCAAATACATACATGTTCTGTCACAAAACTCTAACCCAATGTGATATATTCACATCATCATTCACAATGGCACAGCTGATTGGTTTCTTTTCGCATAAGCAGCCAATGAGCTTGCTGCTCAACATTCAAAAACTTGGCTAGTGCTTACTGTAGCAGTTGCAGCGCACTTCAGAAACCCTCCACCTCCCCAGCTCCACCTGTATAGATCTGCTACTGGGTGATTTCATGTATGCTATATATGGGGGTTATTTCATATATGTTATATGTTCAGCAGCAGTACTTCTACATGCTCACAGCAGCATGTCTGTGGATGTATTAGCAGGAACAAGTCTAGGTACTTGCTCTGCCGCAGCAACATAGAAGATCTATTCCGCCAAGACCAAACAAGGAGAAAAACTGAAATAAAATATTTTGTAAAACATAATCATGTGACATTTATTTGTTTGTAGGTGAGTATGAAAAAAAAAATACTATAACTGTCAATGGGGACCAGAAACTGTTTCTTATACTCACTCGAGACATTACGTGTTCATTGTAAGTCTATGGAATTTCTTCCCCCGTTTTATCATTTGAAAGGTGAAAAGTCAGATTGTTTTTAAGAGAATTAGCGAACTTTTCAACAACACAGCTGATTTACCGTAAGAAATAGTTCATACTATCCCTACGTATGAGCAATCGTATGGCAGCGGTAGCAAACATCACTAATGCAGACAGATCTAGATCAGGAGTACGAGTCTCCACCAACTGGACTGAATCACAACCAGTGAGTCACAACTAAACTATGCCTGGATTACGACAACGTGACATCAGTTCAATCCAGCGAGAAGGCAAGTGTTTGGTTGACCTGTTTATGTGCTGCTATAAAAATTGAGACATCATTCAATGTATACAGCTCACAGTTTATTCAGGACTCAAAAATAGGCTGGCGGGGAAGCCCCGATGTAAGCTGTGGTTAACTGGGGAAATAGCCCATCAGTTTCGTCCTCTGGCCTCTGTTGGTATTGGTAACAGGTTGTTGACAGCTCTCGCTCGATGTCATCATGGAGTCAAGGGGGCGGGGAGTGTTGGCTAGCGTGTTGATTTACAAACGCTCTAAATATAGCGCGCCTCTTTGTGTGTTTGGGTTAATTTAGTCTCTTTCCATTCCTCAATCTGTCGACTCATGGAAAACAGAGATAGGAAGTGGGGAGTGATGCGGCACTTTCTTCCTCCGCTTGACTCCACCCTTTCTTGTCTGTCTTTTGATTTGTGCAATACAGGAAACGCAGTCTGTAAGCTTGGTAAGATATCTTTGTGTTTCGTGAGGCACACGTAAGGTATGCACTGTTGACAATGCGGCTGGACAGCATTAAAGGAGTAGTTCACCTAAAAATTTTATTGGCTAAAAATGTACTCACCCTAAGGCCATTCAAGATGAGTTTGTTTCATCATTGTAACAGATTTGCAGAAATTACATCTCTTGTTCACCAATGGATCCTCTGCAATGAATGGGTGCCATCAGAATGAGAGTCCAAACACCTGATGAAAACATCACAATAATCCACAAGTAATACACACCACTCCGGTCCATCAGTTAATGAGTGAAAAGCTGCATATTTGTAAGAAACAAATCCACGATTAAGGGTCTTCTCAAATCAAAATTCACCAACCTATATGTTTAAAACCGTTTTGGAATGTTTTACTTGTAAAAGGTGCTTGATCTGTGCATATTTCTCTCCTGATTTAGATGAGACTGGAGGTAGCAATATTATGTATTATGGACTAGTATTTTAGTAAGTTAAAAATGTCTTAATGATGGATTTGTTTCTTACCAACACACAGCTTTTTGCTTCACAAGATGTTAATTGATGTTCTGTGTTGGTGTGGATTACTTGTGGATCATTGTGATGTTTTTATCAGCTGTTTGGGCCCTCATTCTGACGGCACCCATTCACTGCAGAGGATCCATTGGTGAGCAAGTTATATAATGCTACATTTCTCCAAACCTGATGAAAAAACAAACTCACCTACATCTTTGATGGCCTGATGGTGAGTCATTTTCAGCATATTTTCATTTTTTTCTTCACTATAAGATTAATGCAATATTAATTAATTTTAAATAAAATAATAATAATTTAAGTATTTTAGTAATTTTTTATTGGAAAATCTATATTTAGTAACCACTAAATATATTTGTGACTTCATGGAAACTGTTTTTGAACGACTCAAAGGGTAAATATGTTCTATAGTGTATTTACAGCATTTACCAGCAGGGGCTAATGCTATTTTCAACAGCTTGCTTTATTTTCACCAAAGGAATAAGAACTGCTTTGACATTGGGCAGACTTTTTAATAGTAAGTGGCTGTATAGTGTGTAATATAATGCCAATTATATAGTTCTAGTCTGGAATTCTGAATTATATAGTTCTGAAGTCCTGGGTTGCATCACTGCAACCCCCAGTTTTGAAGTTTAGTTCAGGGATTATTTTTGTGGTTAAAATTTGTAGTAACATTCCACAATATTACTGTTTTTACTGTATTTTTGATTAAATGCAACATAAGACACTTCTTTTAAAGTGTGTGTGTGTGTGTGTGTTTTGTATTGGGGGCTGAAATAAAGATATTGTGGTATATCTGGTGTGGGTTTTACTGAATCTGAAGTCTGTAATACTAACATGCTTGCAGGAGGTGTCTGTCTGTGTGCATTTGTGAGAAAATATTCAGGAGTTCTTGCTAATGTATACAGAGCTAATGCTAATGTATACAGAGATTTGTCAAAAATGAATAACGGTAGCAATCCACTCCAGCACTGCCGACTCTCATCGTCACTCCTCATCAATCTCCATACAAGAAAGCTGTCAAATGAAAAAGACTATATTCTGCACTTGTGTAGCATTTTATAGCCTAATTATAATATTACACTGAAGAAAAATTTGTGTAAACAATTTTCACTCAAACTGCTAGTAAATTTCACAATTAATTATAAAGAAACAGGCACATGTTGAATTAAAACGTGAAATTAGTAGAAACACTGAAATGTACACAAAATAATCTTTAACTTTAATTTTTTTTTTTTTTTACTTTTTACAGTAGTCAAGGCTTTTTGAACCTAAAACATTTGTTATTTTAGTCTTAGGGGCCATTCACACAGAACGCATTTTGCGTCTAAAAAACGTTTTAGACGCAGCGCTCAGAAATGGTTTTTAAAAAAGAGCAGCGTAGAACGCAAGGGTCTCTAGACGTGCTTTTGAGATGTGATGCAATAACGATGAGGGCCTCCTCCGCCATGTTGCCGTCAAATAAAACAATTGTCATGCCAACTTGCTACTGTAACCAGAAGCTTGCAACACTTGCCCCGTCTCAGAGTTCTTCTGATTGGTCCACTGATTTGGAACTGACATTGATGAGTGGCACTGCGTGTAACAGCTGAAATTCTTTTAACTTGACACAGCATCTTAAAAACGCGGGACTCATGTGCGAGGCGCTGCAAAAGATGCGAGACATGCACGTCCATCAAGCGTGTCTTTACATAGAAAAACAATGGAAAAGTAGCACATTGGAATGAAAAAACGTTCTGTGTGAATGGCCCCTTACACTACTAATTTCCATCATTCAATACATACTTGTTTCTTTTGAGAAACTGTTTTTGAATGGCTGTCAAAGAGAAAAGATGTTTTGTGGTGTAGTTACAGCATCTACCAGAAGGGGCTAATGCTCTTTCCAACAGCTTGCTTTATTTTCACCGAATGAATAAGAAATAAACGGGAAACCCGCATGCACAGGTCGTGTGTGGCGTGGCAGGTGCTGTTGGACTGTATGGTGAAGCTGCGTGGCACCCTGGTCAAGGAGGTTTTGATTAATGACTGAATCAGTTAGTGGGAGGAAGACTCATGTGGGTCCATTACTACACTGCAGTGCTGCTAATGGCTTCAATTACAGCCCAGTAACCAGTGCTGAGCTCACACATTTCTGTTCAAGTGGACTATGAGGCGGTTTCTCTCAGGAGTCTTGATGAAAGCGCATGTGTCCTGTAGAACTGAGCAAAGGAGGAAAATGGTAATTAATTAGCCAAACGTCCAGTTAAAGTTACATATCTCATCTCTGTGGGACTTCTAGGACAGAATCACACTTTTATGACTAGATATACACATCAAAACTCAATGGTCAAATGGGGGGGTCAATGAGGGGCATTTTTTCCTATCTTGTTAGACTTCCTTGTCACAAATGACTGGCCTACAAAAATTGCTTAGAAATTTCTCATAATGCTATATTATTAAGAAATATTGGTTTAAATTTCTTATTGGATTAAATCTGGCTGACTGTAGGCCTGATTGTAGTGAACATTGTTAAAATTACCCACAAACTCTTGTTTTCACTTAAAAACCGAGGTGTATAAGCTCAGATCAATGAGGCCTACAATCAATCAGTTCACCAAGGCTACATTCATTTGATTAAAAATACTGTAAAAACAGTAATATTGTGAAATATAATTCAAATTTAAAATAACTGGTTTCTGTTTGAGTATATTTTAAAATGTAATTTATTACTGTGATCAAAGCTGAATTTTCAGCATCATTACTCCAGTCTTCAGTGTCACATGATTCTTCAGAAATCATTCTAATGTGCTGATTTCCTGCTCAGGAAACATTTTGATTATTATTATCAATGTTGTGCTGTCAACAGTTGTGCTGCATAATATTTTTCTGGAAACCGTGCTCAATTTTTATGTGGTTTCTTTGATTAGAAAATCCAAAAGAGTAGCATTTATTAACGTTGTAAATTTTCTTTACTGTTGTGTTTGAGCACTTTAATGCATTCTTGTTGAATAAAGGTAAAACCCCCAAAACAAACGTTTGAACAGTACATATTAGGTGTTCCGCAGTGATCTATCATGTTACTTTTAAAAGTAACATTCTCTCCCACACTGTGTGATACTTGTCACCTGAAATGAACTTAGAAGACGCAAAGTTACATCAACACAGCCAATGAGGTTTGAATGTCTTTTCACATTTTCATGCATACAATACATAGGAATTGCCCATTGCGCAGCTATGTTCTCAGTCTCCCAGTCCTCCTGTCTGAACAGATCTGAGTCAGTGTGAGTAGGCATGATCTGTGCAGCAGCAGAGAAGTGCTGACTCTGAGATGTGCTGCACTGATTGCAGACTGACTTCTCTCGTTTGAAGTACTCACACTTCAAAGACCAGTGCTTGACTTTCATTCGGCTCTCATTGTCTTAGCCTATGATGCTCAGCTGCAACTGTGATTTATATATAACCTCACTGATGAAGTGCAAAGGCACAGAGTTCATGAAGTATGTGGACATACAGACACTTTTCTGCGTTGACTTTAAGTAATTCTCACTGGGAGCTGGATATTTACGATATCCAACAATATTTAGAATTTTGCAATGATATTAAGGCAGGATAGCTTGATATATACATTTTTGACATTGTGGGGACTGGCCTGCTACAGTCCCCACGAGGGAAAACAATTATTAAGAATAGTAAATGATGTTTATCTGAGTGTAACAATTCAAACAGGTTTTCATTTTCAGGCATGTGTGTGTGTGTGTGTGTGTGTGTGTGTGTGTGTGTGTTTAAAATATTTAAAATTACATTCCCATTTTTTTTATTAGGTGTCTTTAAAATATGCTTCAATAAAATCAAATAAATAATAACATTTTAATTTTATTAAAATTAATATAATATATAAATTAATATAAAAATCATTAATTTGTTACCAATTTTTATGGTTTTATTTTCACTATTAGTTTTAGTTAACTATAATAACCCTGTTTTTAGCATTTTAATATCTAATTACTTTATATTTTTAATAATGTCATATTAATTAAGAGAATGTGTTAAACATTTGTTCTCTGAACATTAATTTGCCACACCACAGGACTTTAAACTAGGAATTTAAACTAAGAAAAAGAATGCAAAACAGTGATAGGAAAACACACAGAGGCATATATAAAATGGTTTAATCTTATGCATTTATTTATTTATTTAAAATGCCAAAGAAAACTGAACAGATTGAGGCAGATATTAATCTCCTTTATTTATTTAGGTTCATATTTATTCAAAACCAGGGGAAAGTTATTTTTAAAAGTAATGCATTACAATATTGTGTTACTCCCTAAAAAAAGTAACTAATTACGTTACTTTGTTACATTTTATGGAAAGTAATGTGTTGCGCTACTTTTGCGTTACTTTTTAAATCTGGGCAGGGCTTGCTTGTTTGTTTTTAATGTAAAAAAATCAATTTTTTTGGCAAATGTAAAAGCCCTTTCACACCAAAAGTGAAATGAATAAGCTTCAGGCTGAAGGAAAAGTAAATTCACATCTGTACAGTAGAACACAGAAGAAGAAAGTTCAGCACACTTCAGCAATAAAAAATAAATAAATAGTAAAATTGGATTAATAAAATAATAAAATGAGATTAAATTCATATATTTGTGTTATTTAACATTTAATTATTACAGTATGCTAATTCCAATTATTCCAATTATTAAACATTTTGTTTTTATTTATTTTGATAAATATTGAATCAGTTTTGTTATTTTGTTTTTTTGCAAGTGAGATTCACATTTATTCTAGAACTACAGTAACATCTTAATCTCGATTTCTCTCAACATGAGGACAGGAGAGCTGTCAATCAATAAATGGGAAAAGAAGTAACTGGTGTTAATTATTTTAAAAAGTAACTTAAGATAATTTCTTGGTAATGTGTTACTTGAAAAAAGTAGTCTGATTACATAACTCGCATTACTTGTAATGCGTTACCCCCAACACTATTCAAAACAACAATAGTAAACTAAACTAAAACTAAACAAAAATAAACATTACTTTAGCTCTTCTTCACATGTACAGTAAGTAGACTTATTTTTAAACAATTATTATACCATGACACTTCAAAATGAACAGCTGTGAGTCATTTTAAAATAATAGCACAAAATACTTCAACAAAGAGTTCATAATCTTTCAATTCACAACTTGTGTGTCACAGGTAAAGCATCTGAATGAAAGCAGGGCTCCCACACACTCAACGCTGCGAGAGACAGTAAAAATATCCCAGCGTGTGTGTGTGTGTGTGTGTGTGTGGGCAGCGTGAGTGAGTGAGTGAGTGTGGGTGGGGGGGTGTTTAGGGAGAGTACAAAGCAGTGGGTTGTACGCCCTGTGTTTGAGTCTGAAGGCCAGCATGTAAACGTGTGTGTGAACAGACGCCGGCGTGCCAGCTGGCAGCTCAGGACACCAGGCCCTACGTGCCCATTTGCCACCTCCGCTTGGCTTGACCCGTGGCCTGTGAAACCCCTGGCACCGAGATGGCTATTGAGAAGGATACGGGACGCAGAGGAGGCGTGGGGATTCCCCACCAACACACATCTCTCATGCCCACTGCCGCCCGCATGCCACCCATCGCCAATTGTGTAACAACCAGCTGTCACTGTCCTTTGCGTGACCCACATTTCTCTTCCTACCCACACACACACACACACACAGTCGAGGCCGAATGGCAGGCATGAAGCGCACCTCTCCCTGTATGCTTGAAGATCAAAGCCCGGGCTGAAATTGAGTTGAGCTCAGTGTCAGGGGAAATGGAGAATCACCATTAGAGCGCTGTGTGTCGAGCGAAGAGTCGGGGAAGTGGAAAATGATCATTAGATGTCTCCACACCCACAGTCAAATGCTCCAAACCCTCCAATTAGATCAATTAGTCAATGAATGTCAGCAGAACATGAGAGATGGGGCCACACACAAATCAAACACACGTTATGTAGACGGGACCACCACATGGACGCAGATGCGCTCGGTTATTAGTGGAGTTTGTTCATGCAAGCTTCGGTTTACTAGACATTTATTTATATAGCGCTTTATAAATTACAGATTGTTCCAAAGCAGCTTCACATTAATGAACAATGAAATATTAGGGTACACTGTAAAAAATGATATGACCAATAAGTTATGACAACATGTGTTTTTACATTACTTTAACTCCTCAAAATAAGTTAAGCAATTTTTAACTTTATTTTATAAGTTGTCCAAGGTTCAACTCATTTTTAAGCATGTTTAATGTAATTTAAGTTGAAATGACTTAAACAGCTAAGTTGATTGTACTTGAAAATTTAAGGCAGCAACTTATTTATTTATTTTTTACAGTGTATCACTTTAGTTTAGGGACCAGTTCTCAGTATTAATTAGTTGCTTAGTAGCATGCATATTTCTAGCATATTGGCTGTTTATTAGCACATATTAATGCCTTATTCTGCATGACCATATTTTAGATCCTTTACCTAAACTTAACAACTACCTACCTAAATACCCTTAAACGAAAGCAAAAGCACCCATAATTAAAGATCTGGCGAACTATCCAGTGCGTATTTGTGTTTGTGCTCTGGAGAGCATCAAAAATTAGTTTTTACAATATGTTTTTGCAGTGTTGAGCAATGTAGCCAATCACAGACATATCCATTGATTTCTTAAACACAATGGCCAATCAGAGGTCTTTTAGTTGGTCAGAATTCACTCACCACTGGAGTTTTTGTCCAGTGCAGTGATTTAATTCTGGAAGCATGCCTGGCCAAGCCTCCACAGACAGCACACGTTCACAGAGAGATCCATTTCAAGGACCAACAACGTGTGTAATCTACTGAGATTTAATTTCCAGCACTTTATGACTGACTTGAATATAGTTCCACAACTGATTGTTTTTTCTGATTCTTCTTTACATGTCTTCAAATCAGCAGCAAGAGTCAAAACTAGTCCATGGTTTAGTAAATATTGGCAACCTCTTTAAGGGTGCTTTCACACTAGCACTTCTGGTGCGCACCCGGGTTTGATTGACATCAGAGTTCGGTTCGTTTGGATGATGTGAACGCTGTCTTACGAACTCGGGTGCGCACCTGCGAACCGTACCCGAGTCCACTTAAAAAGGGTGGTCTGGGGTACGGTTCATGTGAACTCCGGTACGGTTCACAGCTGATGTGAACGCAATCGTACCAAATCGCAGTGTAAAGCTTGAAAGGTGAAATGTGAAACAAGAGGGTTTTTGCTTCATGTTTCACACTGCTCATAATTTACCTATGGATGACAATTTAGAATGACCCAGGGTTAACTATATCAAGTTTAAATAATCTGTATTTGTGCTATGAACATGACTCATGTGGCTTGTTTGAGAAGGTGTGTTATTTTAAGCAATCAGGTGATATTTTTGCCTAGCAGACGAAAATTAAAACTTGTTTAAAGAAGCCACAACTCTTTTGACTTGAGCCAGTAAGGAACTGCCTTCCAGAACAGCCTAGCAACCACCCACAAGTTTAGAACCATTCATATTTTCTGCAAACATTAAAATTGAACATTTATTTTGACATCACACAGAAGTCCTTCTACTCAATGACAAAAAAAAAAAAAGATTAATTATATCATCTCTGGTAGATTGCAGACAAAAACAAAGGAGTAGTATTATTGTTAGTATGCAGTATGCATGAAGAGGGATTGTAATATCTTCTGATTTAACTTTTTAGGGCTGATACAAAAAGACTGTTGCAGCAATTTGATCAGAATACAATAGACTCACAGGAAATGACTGGAGGGGTCCGCTGATGACATCATTTTGGCCTGATCAGAGCCAATGAAAAATACTAATGAGAAAATGATTAGGAAATCAAATTAGGCATCAAGATAACAATATATGTTTTGGCAAAGTCAGATGTGATTTCAGACGGGATTAGAACAAGAGCTGGACAAAAATCATTATTTGTTTGCGTATTTTAGTTTTAAATAATGTAATACTACAAATGACTCTTAATAAAACAACATTTTAAAGAGGCCAGTGCTTTGAGTCAAGACTCTTCTTGTCATATTAGGATGACTTCCAGTCTGCATTGTGTCCTGATCCCGTTAGAGATACTATGTGTAATAAAGGCCAAACGGCCATAAAACAAAATGGCCTAGCACTTAGCATGTGCACAAACACATGGAGCTTCAGTGCTCATGTGAGCAAAACAAGTTCAATTCCATCTTACAATGTTTATGCTTTCTTTACAAATCATTTTCTGTCCTCTCCACTTTCTCTGCTATAAAAGAAGCAAAAGTCAAAAAAGTCATCTCTTACAAGCGAATCTGTGTTTTGCAAATTTCTATCGATAAATTAGTTTGTATTTCTGCTGCGTAATGCTTTGTCAAATTCAATTCAGACTTTTTTTTTTTCATAATTCTAAGGTTTTTTCCTAAGTATTGCAAGAAGAAAATGTCTGAAGTATAAGATATTTGCAATTTTGACCCTCAGAATTCAGTTTATGTCTCGCATTTGTGACTTTTTTTCTCACAATTATAAATTTACATCTTGCAATTTTTTTGTCACAATTCTGACTTTTTTCCTCACAATTGCAAGTTAATATCTCACAATTCAAACTTTTTGCTCAGGACAAAAAAACAAAACAAAACTGGATTACAAGAAAAAGAGATGTAAATTCTGACTTTTTCTAAAAAGAAAAGTCAGTATTTTTAAATAAATTCTGGCAGTTAACTTATTGATAAATTGATTTATCTATCTATCTATCTATCTATCTATCTATCTATCTATCTATCTATCTATCTATCTATCTATCTATCTATCTATCTATCTATCTATCTATCTATCTATCCAACTATCCATCTATCCATCTATCCATCTATCTATCTATCTGTCTGTCTGTCTGTCTGTCTATCTATCCGTCTATCCATCCATCCATCCATCCATCCATCCAATGGCGGAAACATGCTTCCATAAGAAAGCTTATACTCATGAAGAAATTGTTCTCATGATAGAAAGGCAGGTGTATGCGGCTGGATACACACTGAAACACAGTTCCTAAAGCAGACACACCAAATGAATTTACATTTCCCTGATTAAATTGTCTCACTTAAGTACGATAAGCTTTGGAAACTGTCTTGGCCCTCAAAGATCAAACACTTCCTATAATGCATAAGGCCATCTGTACAGGAAGCCACATAGGCAGCTGAAACCTACAGAACCTTTCAGTAGGTACAGAGACCAATGGAAAAACTTAATTAGTAATAAAGAAAACTAGTTCAAGTAGTGGCTGGTACAAGTACTGAATGTGACAAATAGTGTCATTTGACAAATGTGACTTAATGTAATTTGCTGTTTTTGCAGCGAGATGTTTGCTGTCATCAGGATATGGTCATCATGTACCGTATTACAAGAGAAGAATCACTTGATTATGTCAGTCACTAAAGCAGGTCACAGTCTCTGTAAGTGTGAGAAGTGTGATTTTTTTGTGAAAAGCAGTATGACACATATAATAATAATAGTCTGTGATGTGCAGAAATGTAACAGTTAAGAATATATTCGTGTGTGTATTTAGTCTTCAGTATTATTTGCACTTCACCTCTTTTATGTGATCAATCATTCAAATATAAATGTTAAATTACAGAGCAATTACATAAAATATAAATTAGAGGGAAATGTCAATGTCTTGCTCTGTGGTATTTGTCATTTCATGTCGAGATGTTAATTACAAGCTATGCTGAATGGCAAGACCGATATTTTCAGGAATATCAAAAATAGGCGATCACACAGTATGCAAGTGTTTGTGTGTGTGTGTGTGTGTGTGTGTGCATTTTAGACATGTATTTCAAGTATTAAAGGGATAGGTCACCCAAAAATCTAAACCTATGTGAACTTTTTTTTTCTTCTGAACACAAAAGCAGAAATTTAGCACAATGTTCATGCTGCTACTTTCCATAAAATGAAGTCATCTGGCTGTCAAGCTCCAAAAAAGCATGATAAAATTCGGATATCGTTTTTGTGTATTACTATAGAAAGAAATGTCTGAATGACTTGAGGGTGAGTAAATGACCCAATACTTTTTGGGTGAACTATCACTTTAAAATGCATAACCCCAGTGTATGTGTGTGTGTGTGTGTGTGTGTGTGTGTGTGTGTGTGTGTGTGTGTGATTACCCCGTGAGCTGTTCTCCTGTGGGCTGAGGGACAGGCTCTGGCCTTCAGGCTGCTCAAATATAAGAAACTGGTAGCGGTGGAGTCCAGTGCCTTGGGGTGGAGTGGGACGGGTGTATGCTAAAGACGAAAAACAAGCACAAATCTCTTTTAGAGCTCCTACAGAGTATTCATTTAATTGTCACCTACTGGAATCTATTTTCAAATGTTTTATGTCACAGAAAAATAGACTGAAGAAAATGTGCTTTTCCACCACATGCTGCAGTAGGGTGTTTTTTGGGTGGTTACTAGAGCACACCCAGCCTCAGATGGCACACCCCTCAGATAGACAGATGCCCAAAGTCTGGGTCATCGGATTCCCATTTTCCACAAGTTGATCTGATTCTTTAGAGTCTTAATGAAAAGTCTGTAACATAGTTTGGTAAAAATTTCTCAATGGTAGAGTAAAACATTGTTTTTACCCTGTCAAAAACAGCTCTGTCTACAGCAAGCTGATTATTGCATGTCGCTTTAAATGCAAATGAGCTCTGCTGACTCCACCCCTCTCTTCCGAGCCGCTCTCTGAGAGACGGTAAACTTTAGCCGCATTCATCGTGAAACTTGCTAATTACCACATTATATGGAAAGGCGATTTGCAAAGATGTATTAAAAAAACCTTACACTCACTACTTCTGGAGGTGAAGCGGGATCACGAATGATTTGCGTGAAGATAGACGCATTTAGGTAGATCAGGGGTGCATTCCCTTCAAAAACAAACGTAATCCACTGTATCTTCAGCGGCTCAGATGTCGGGAGTAAATGATGAATGCTATGTTCATTATTACATCAACAACAAAACACCTCACTCGCTTAGGAGCCATTCTTGTCTACATCTGCTCCAGCGGTGAAACAATGGCGGACTGATGACAGCTCACTCAGGGCGGGTCTAAGGTAGGACACCAGTCCAGTCTGTGCTGAAACGCTAATGTCAATCAAACAATCGTGGGAGGGGCCTGTCTGTGTGACGTCACACCGACAGGCATCTCAGATCGGCTCGAAAAAACAAACAAGGTGGATGCATGTCACATCCGATGACCCCTTTTTGACCCCTTTTTGCCAAAGTTTAGAGGCATCACATTTTTGTGCTTTTTTAATGTTTTTGAAAGAAGTCTCTCATGCTTACCAAGGCTGCATTTATTTGACCAAAAATACCGTACAAACAGTAATATTGTGAAATATTATTACAATTTAAAATAACTGTTTTCTATTTGAATATATTTAAAAAATGTATTTTATTCCTGTAATGCAAAGCTGAATTTTCAGCATCATTAATCCAGTCACATGATCCTTCAGAAATCAAAATATGCTGATTTGGAAACATTTCATTTGTTTTTTTTTTCAGGATTTTTTGATGAATAGAAAGTCCAATTTTATTTGAAAAAGACCTATTTTATAACAATGTAAAAGTCTTTACTGTTACTTTTGATAAACTGAATGCATCCTTGCTGAATAAAAGTATTAATTTCTTAAAAATTTAGAAGAAATTCTGATCAAAACACATCTGACATCTTTTTTTTTTGTCCTGCACAAACTTTAGAGGAAACTGTTGCCACTGTTTTAATTATAAATATTGTTTAGTTTTATCAGTCTGTTATTATTGAATGATGGATTATTGCTAATCCCGCCCCTAAATGGTATGCAAACACAAAACAAACTGATTGGTCGCTTAAGATGTCAGTCAGACTTCTTGTCTTGAGTGGGCGGTTCTTGGCCAGAAAGTGCTGCATAGTGGATATGACTTTTTGCCATGTAGTCAAAGCTCTGGCTACACAATATTAAAAGATCCCAAGTTTAATATTTAAGATTAGAGGTTAGATTAACTCCAAATGCGCAACTGCAATAATAATACATGCATATTCACGCAGAAGAAACACTCACCGGATAGTTCAACAGCGCTGACATCTCCTCTCTGTAGTGCTTCCCCCTGCAGAAAGACATGAGAGAAACAGAGTGCTTATGAAGTACAAAGACACTGTTGTACATGCGCCATTGTCTCATGTTCATTGCTTCTGAATGAAAACAATGAGAGCCCGGGGACATGTTGTGATTTTCTCCTTCATTCATCACCAAGGGCCACACAGCTGAACTGTGGCTCAGACCCTCCAGGAGCCTCACCTAACCTGGCTTAAATGTGTCGATGACGGGATCTGCCGTCTTTACTATCCCCAGACAAAGCCAATTCCCAGGCAAATTAAGTGATTGATTGGATTTCAGAATAGCAAATTCCCATATTATTAATTGTATATTAAGTTTCCGTTGCCTAGGAACAGAGATTCACGCTGAGCTTTCTATGAGTTGAGTTTTTTTCCTCCCCCAAAGGGCACTCCTATATTTGTCGTGTTTAAACCCATATACTCGAGCAGATTTAATGCCACGCAGTTTTCACTGTAAATAGCCCACTGGAATGTTTGCCTAATGGATCTGATTCCTCTGTGTCGAGGCTGTAGATTACTGTAGTTTAGACTGCTTTGCTTCATACAGTAGCCCTGTGAGATAAAAGCCATAAAAAGAAAAGGAAGCACAATGAAAAAATACTGAGAATGTGCTCAAAACCTATTTTCAATGGGAAGTCCCCGCTTATAAATGCCTAGCATGGTTTGTCAGAGTGTCAGCAGTCTGTTATTGTCAATCAAGCGGACCCCTGTCATTGAAACGCACTGCTCTTTATCGCCCCCTACAGGATGAACTGCAGAGACAGAGCTCACCTTTTACTTCAGGTGGGTCAGGGATGCGATAAATTGGGTGTAACACTGTGCTTTACTGCTGTCATTTCACATCGTAATTTATTAATGCGGGCCTATTCATTAAACATTATGAAATACTATTTATTAATAATAGCAAACATTTTAGGTGCTTTCAGGAGTCTCCTGTGAATAACATACAGTAAAAGATTTCTCAAACGATATATTTATGTTTTTAAAACTCTCTTTAACAAAGTTTGGCTCATTAAGATTTAATGTCAATGCAATTTACTTCTGTATTTTGACATCCTACAAAAAGTAGGATATAGTTTATCATCAGACTGGATGGTAAAGTGGTGTCTATATGACAGGTAAGTCAAGTCATAAGCAGAGCAAGTTATTATAGTTTGATCAAAGATTATGAAAACTTCTTTTCCTGCTGTAATAGCATGCACTAATGATTCATGTACAGTGAGACCAGGCATGTGTATTAATAAAGTAAACAGCATCACTTTTTATATTATGTTGACTTTAAATATCTGTTACGAGAAAAACCAGGCCAAGAAAAGCAGCAAATAGATATATACGTAATAAAAATACTTACATAAATATATAAAATGACATCACATAATTATAGAGTCCACAAATGAACCAAGAGCAATTACATCTAGAGCTTTAAGGATAGGTATGACAGATGTAATCCATGCAAACAAGGGTTATTACAGGTAACTAAAAATAAAATCATTAAAAAAAAAATGTTAACTGAAAATAAAATACATATTTATTATAATTATATTATATATTATAATTATATATATATATGTATAATTGTTTATGAGATATCTTATTTTGTTACTAGAAAGAAAAAAAAGTTGCCTAAATGTGAAAATAAAATACTAATATACAGTATATATATATATATATATATATATAAACAATACAAAAATTAATGGAGATAAAAAAAAATAAAAATGTAGAAATAAAAATGACAAAAAAACAAACAAAAAAATTACTAAAACTTAAAATTAAAATAAAAAATTATAGTATTAATAAAATGATACTGTATAATAATAATAATAATAATAATAATATCTCGATACTTAAGTAGCACTGATATATACGCACACATACGCTTATACTACATCTGAACACATATGAGTTGTTTATATATTGCATCTAGTTATGAATGCAAATGAAGGTCACTATGCAGCGAGTGTGAGGTGACATGATGCACAGTGACCTTCAGAAAATGAGACATGGTGCGAAAACAGCGTCAAAGACAATGAACTTCACAAAGCCACTTTGCATCATTTGCAACAATTAGATTCAAAGTAAGAAGCGGCTTTATTTAGAAATCCCGATGAGTAGTGCTGCCGCGTGTTCTTGAGCACCGTCGTCATGGCAACAGGTCGTCAACAGTGCTGGGAGGGTGAAGCGCTCGTTTTGGTTTCCCACTTGGTCTGCTTCATCTCACTCGCCCCGTTACAGAAAATCAGCGCTCCTTTGTGCTGATATATTTTGGGGAGAGTGATATTCACACTTTGCAACAAGCATAGAATTATTAAACATCAGTGAAATGATGGGCATATTGCGCACAGATGGCAACATACTACATTACTAGCGCGTAGAGCCACTTTAGGATGCCAAACATCATTAAAAACCTGTTGCATTATAGCGCTCGAAGAGCAGTGCAATCTCTGGGGATGTTTGAGACTCTGAAATGGGACCCAGAATGTGTTTGACCCGTTTGAGTCTCACACCAGTGCAGTGGGAGGGAAAAGAGTCTCACCTATTTTTCATGACATTTACACCTGGAGGACCAGCATTCACTGGGAGACGTGATGTAGGAGGAACTGCAAATGCAGACAATTTGAGGGAATGCACTCGAGGTTTTTTGAGGAATTCAGATCAACTCTACTGTCAATTTTCATCAAATGTTGAGAGCTTAGATGGGACTTTTCTTCAACGAATTATGACAAACTTGAATGCTACAAGGACTAGACAGGGTAAAAACTCTGTCATTTAATCATCCACGTCATTACAAACATGTATGAATCCTTTTCTTATGTGAAACAGAAAAAGTGAATATTTGAAGAATGTCCTTGCTGCTCTTTTCCATGTAATAAATGCAGCATGTAAGCATCCAAAAAGTGGTCCATTTGACACTACTGTATATTTCAAGACTTCTGAAATTATATGATGAGGACACAAGATAGTCAAACCACTTTTGGTGCTTTTTTTATCATTTCAGACCACTTCAGTCCCCATTCACTATCATTATATGGAAATCAACAACCAGGATATTCTTACATTTTTTTTTTTTTTAATTTAATTTTGTGCTCCAGAAAAAAAGTAAGTCATACAGGTTTGCGAGTATGCAGATGAACGAATTATGAAAGTTATTTATTTAAAGACAAGAGGCTAGAGGTGAATAGACTACAGATATCATCATACTTCCCAGGTTGATTTATCACAGTACATTAAGACAAATGTTTGTATAACAAGTTTTCTGAGATGTTATGCTTAATCATGCAAATGAGGCATTGTCTAATTAAACACAAAATAATTTGCATAAAAGTCCAGAACAGAAATCTGAATATTAGATAAAGCCATGTTCAAACTTGTTTCAAGGTTTTTACACAGGGCATTTTGGATAACTTTTAATAATGATTTCTTACTTTTTTATCAGTCCACAAATCAGAAAATATGGTTATAAATAAATACATTTTCATCATATATTTACACACACACAAAGTTTTATGTATGTACATATATAATCATTTTGATAAAACGGTCTCTAAAGATTTGTACTGTAACTGAAACCTAAAGATGCAAATAGGTGAAGTATAATAAAAGAAACACCTTGTATGTGTATTTTGAGGGTTTTCTTTCTAGTAGTCAGAAAACCGACAAGATATGTATAAGCAAAATAGGCCAAAATCGGTGCATGAAAAAACAAAGGTTTCGCATGTGTTGTCTTGCGTTAAAAGTATTGATACATGGGGGAAGAATGAATTAATAGGATACACACTTGATCTGGTATGAAACTATAATGTGAATCCAGCGGCAGTGTGTGAATGTTTCAAATAAAAGCCATTCATACAGAGAAGAGTTGACGCAGAGAACACAAGACAACACCCCTACACAAACACGAATGTAAACGCATCCTCAAAATAATAGTGATTCTGAATCAAAATAACAACTCTGGGGAGCCATTCTCATCATGAATAAAGTCGATGACTTAACAAATCAGTAAACAGCAGATCTACTTCAGTCAGTAAGTGTTTTTCAGAGTCACGTGGCCGTCTTTGAGGGCTTTTAAAATTCTCCACAGCGAAGCAACACAAAAGCACATCGCCGGTTTGTGAACAAAAAGGGTTACGCGCACACATATTCAACGAGCAGCGGGGCACTGGGGCAGCCGTCTTACTCCCGATCCTCTGTTCTGCTTTCACTGTGGGTAGCATGTGGTTCACAGGTTGTAAACCCGGTTGAGAAGAGGGTTTTCATTCAAACGGTGAGGGCAACAGTCAGTGGCATTAAATCCATGTTCTGAAAGTCTGATATTGCCACAGTTGGCCTCTATTCATTCCTGCTGGCGCAGTTCAGTGGCGGAAGGCTTTTTTTCAATATCACTGGCTTCAGTTACACTTTCAGTTAAACAAAGGAAATATTCACTCTTTCTCAGAATGAATTGAGACAACATCTCACAAAGCATTAAAATGAAAACAACCAGATTGATTGTGCATCTGATCAGATCTCCATCCATCATGTATGCAGCTCACATCTAAAGCAAGAAATGCCTTTAAAGATAACGGGAATAAACACTCCAGTGCTGGTTTTATTATGAGAATGACGCTTTGTGCAGCTTATTAGCCTTAAAGTTTATGATAGGCTCATTGATACATGATACATTTATTATGAGATATGATATGATATATGATATGATAGTTTTTATACCGAACTTATATAAATAAATTAAATTAATTAATATTTATCAGTTGTATTAGTTTTTCTTCTAGTTTTTGTGTTGCAAATTCTATTCCTGATTCATTTTAATTTATATAATTTAATTTATAAATTTAGATTTTATTTCCTGTCGTTCTTTTATTCCACTATTTGTGACGACTAAAAAAAAAAAAAAAGCATTGCAAGTGTTTCATGCAGTTGTGTGTGACAAATAAAATGTGGAATTTGAAAATGATATTTAATAAATGAAAGATTTACTAGATTTACAGATCAAAACAGCACGTAAGCATCATAATAAATTGCAAATAAACCATTTTAAAATAAATATTTTTATTTTTGGTTAAATATTACTTTTGTTGACAATAATAATTATTATTATTTACATATTCATTACACTGAAGTGTTATAGCACATTTAATGTTACAGATCTGAATACAGTCTCTGAGCATCATAATTAATATTTTTCAAATTATTTTTAGGTTAATAATAATAGCAATTTTATTATTATTTTACATATAAACTGTGAAAGGTTCTTGCCCTATCATCCATACAACATCCGCAATCATTTAAAACAATAAACATACTAATCACACCTTACTCACCTCAACAAGGCACACAGTGCAGTGTGAGTTACATACCACAGTTTATTCATTAGTGTTAGCGATTTGTTCAGCACCTCTAGTTAAGCTGCCACTCAAGATTTTTGGCACTGAGATCTAGCAGGTCCTACAGGAAATTCAAATTCACAAGATGCTGCTATAAAACACAAGGCAACGCACCCACCAGATCTCAGGGGGGTTTGGAGATTCATTATGCCTCAGCCTCAGCAAGCTGGAGTCTCTAAATGACCGTTTTTCTAGGATCTCTAACAAACTTCCAGCAACAGTAAACTTGCCCAGTATTCTGTTCTTATCTGTTTTACTGAACACCAAGTTCCTCAAAACCTTTCCCTCATGCAGGCTTACTGGAGGAACAGTTCAGAGCTTGAGTGAACTGCTCTTTTTGAAGGGTGCGAGAGGTTCTCCAGTGGTTCTGGGCTGCTGTGAGAATGACATTTGAGCTTAAAGCTACAGTTGGGGAGGAGAATGATCTTGTAATCAATGACTGCTTATGTAAAGCGCACATTAACATGACAGAAAACAAGAAATTAGCAGTCTTTATAAATAGGTACAGAGTTTCAGTCTTCGGTAATGCTAAATCTGTTCCTGTTCTCGGCCTCGGCCTGATTCAGCTCAGAATTCACACCTGCTGAAACCAGCAAGCTAACCATTTCTGGACATGTTTTACATAATGAATGTTAGCCTATTTGACTAATTACTTAATAATTGCTTGTGTTATGATCCAGCAGGCAGATGAGTGAGATGTAATCTGGCACTACTGTGATCCAACAGGAGATAACAGCTGTTTAAGAGCACATTACTGTACTCAAAGTTACACAGACAGCAAGCGTTTTCCACGATCCATTCAGGAGCAAAGCAGCTCCTTGAGACTGATGTTGAAGTTGACTAATATTGTTGATATGCTGCTTGTGTTTATCCTCATGCACTTACCTTGGATAAAAGTATATAAACGTTTTTTTTTTGTTTGTTTTTTTTTTTTTATGAAAAAAAAAAAAAAAAAATATATATATATATATATATATATTTTAAAATAAAATATATTGACAAGATAATGGTTCATTTGTATTATTAGTGTGCTCAGTACATCCCTCTATCACATTCCCTCTTTCATTTGTAAGAGGGTGAATCTCAGAAAAAAATATTCATGTATCATTACACTCTAAAACCATTAGAAGAGAAAAAAAATAAAGCCTATTTAAAGAGCCAGGGTTTTTTTTCCAACAATTTCCATTATTCTTACTGTATATTCTCATTACTCTTAACAATATAGTATTTTTACAGTGATTACAGTATTTTTACTGCATTTCATACATTTTAGAAATACCATAGTATAAGAATAATTTAGAATATAAATAAATATAATAAAAGAAATACTTAATTAATAATGTTAATATTATTAACAACAACATTTTAATTGAATGTTATAAATATTTTTATAATAATTCACTTTAATAAGTCATATTTAAATATTTAAAAAAAATTCTACTTAAAGGTAATGCATATAATCTGTAATAAATATAGGTAACATTTCATCACACTAATAACTATAAATTAAGCATAATTACATGCACCAAAACCTATAATAAGTACATGTAGTTAATTCATATTTATTATATAAATGTATAATCACACAGTAACAAGGACACCTTAAAATAAGTTTAATCTACATATATTATATTATATCTACCTTAGTTTCAAGGTCTTATTATATTATACTGTATTATATTATAAACTACCTTAGTTTAAAGATTGAGATGCTTAAATGTGTATAAAGTGATAATATCTGCACATACCATAACTTGTCTTACAACTTTCATGATTCCTAAAACATTGGAAAGCACTGTTTTAAACTTCCTTTATGAAATCACAGGATTTTTAAATCCCCTAAACTTCTTGTTTTTCCTTACTTGTGGGATTTTAAGCTTTAATTAGAGAGTTAGACCCCACCAACCCCCGTAAAACACACTCAATGCATTTCATTTTTGTTGCTCATAAAACAGACTTCATTTTCACTGAGCAAAACTTAATTTCTTATTTCTGTTTTTTTTTTTTTTTAGTTTTAGGGGTGAAATATGCCCCGGACATGTTCTCGACAGGTTTGGTGCGATTCACCCGAGAACAGCGAGTCTCCTGTTCAGTTCTTGAGCAGCGAGAGAGAAGAGGTCCTGCTGGGGCAACAGCGTAACAGACGGGAGAGAGAGACGGAGAGAGAGAGAGAATGGCAGATGGTGTTCACAGCTCTATTTCTGATACTGGACCTTCACCATGAGCCTGCTCCCCTCCCCCTTTCGTCCTCACACTCTCTCTCTCTCTCTCTCTCTCTCTCCAAATCCAGCCCTTCCTCTTCCTAAACGCCCCGCTCTCCCTCACTCGTGCCTACAAACCCTCTGACATTTCTTATCTCCTTTTGACTCTCGTTTTCTTGTCATTGTGCCTCAACATTTAATCTATTCCAAAGACCCGCCATTCTCCCATTCATCCGGATTTAACGTTTGGCTTTTGTTGTAGAGTCACTCTTAGATGTAGGTCATGTGATTAAATTACATAATCCCAGCGCATGCTGTTAGAATATGCTTTCTGGCATGCATTTAATTCAGTTCTTAAAAGGTTAGCGGCATCGCAGCGTTGTGCTGGTAAATAGCTTACATCTCCTTTTTGTTGGGTTTATTAGGGGATTATCTGGCTTTTGTCAAAAGATGTTATCTTGGCAAGGAAACCGTTTCAGTGCGATGCCTTCCAAAGTCTGTGTGCTTTAAATCGTTATATTTTCAATGCGGTTGTATTAAACGAAGGCTGAACCCGGAGTGGTAATTGAAACGTGTGCCGTTTCGGGCCCAAGTGCGCACTGTGAAACAGTTCACTGTGATCTTATGCTCCACTAACTCTCTGCGTCTCTAAATTAACTCACCCGGTGTCTTCATCCACTCGCAACCCGACCACACGACCTCCCGAACCCAGACCGCAACAGTTACCATAGAGATATTCATTACTGCCATTACCTCATTACTCACCTCACTGGCCTTAGAAATTACAACTCTTAAATCCATTAGAGCACATTTATTTAGCAGATTTCATTCGGTTAGATTTTAAATGCAGACGAAGAATTCACTGGGCTAAACTGGTGGGCAATTTAAAAGAATTTGAAACATTTTCAAACTGTAAGCAAGGGATGGTTCACCAAAAAAGACAATTCTGTCTTTATTTACTCATCTGCATGTCATTCTAAACCTGTATGACTTTCGTTTTTCTGCGGAACACAAAAGATGATATTTTGAAGAATGTTGGGAACCAAATAGTTTTGGTTACTATAGACTTTCACATGGACAAAAAAATAAAATGGAACTCAATTAAAACTCTTTGGTTACCAACATTCTTCAAAATATCTTCTTTTGAAATTCATGAAGTTTTGGATGACATGAGAGTGAAGGTAAACTATCGCTTTAAGGATTTCTGCCTTGTGTTCTTTTCAGCCCTAATATAGTGGCCTGCTTTCTATTTGATTATTTTTTAAAATGTAATTTATTCCTGCGATGTAAAGCTGAATTTTCAGTATCATTACTCCAGTCTGCAGTGTCACATGATCCTTCAGAAATCATTCTATGCTGATTGATGCTTTTCTTATTGCATTTATCAATGTTGAAAACAGTTGTGCTGCTTCATATTTTTGTGGAAACTGAGACATGTTTTCTCCCAGGATTCTTTGATGAACAGAATGTTCAAAACAACAGCATTTACTTGAAATAGAATTCTTTGTCTACCTTTGTCTATCTAGTGATGTTTCTTTTTTGATCAATTTATTGTGTTTTTGCAGAGTATTATTATCTAGTTTAAAAAAAACAAAAACAAAAAAAAAACAATAAAACAACAAAAATAAAAAGTATGAAAAGGTATCATTTATTGTAACAAAACCTTACAAACTAAAAAAACTTGAATGGTAGTAAACTGGATATATACTAGGGGTATAACGGTACATGTACATTCATACTGAAAAATTTTTGGTTCCAGTCTTTGGGTTTGGTACACACGTGTACTGAACAAATACAGCATTGTTTTAACTACTGCATGAGTGGGAACATCATTGGAAACTTACAGTTTTATAATTTGAAAGTTTCATCTGTCAAATTATGTCATTTTTTTATGCATATGAACCACAGCTTGACAACATTCATTTTATAGTGAAAATAACTAAAAATGAACTAAAATTACTTAAAAGAAATAAAAATGAAGTACAATTAAATCCAATTTATTGTTAATTAAATTAGTCAGAGCTGCAGCCTATGTATGCACATGCTCAGAGTCTGCCCTAATAGTTAATTATAGTAAAGCATAAAGAAAAAAAATGACTTGAATATGAAAAAAATGAGCTTGAATACATGGTGCAGTTAAACTCAGTTAGCGGGAGCAGAACAATTCTCAACAAACCACTTAAGCCAATGTGCTGTATCAGTGATCGTAACAGAAAGACTCCAAGACGGTCGTGTTTGGATGGTGTCTACTTGGAGGAGTCTCTGCTCCACCGACCCTCAGCTAAATGAACTCACCAAACAAGTCATTCAGAGGGTTAATAAAGGCCAGAAAAAAGTCAATTAGTGTGGTTAATAAGATGAGTTTGCTAATACAAACAGTCCTTTTTATGACGTGAACTATTTAAGTGAGAACCCCAAGCACTGGACTGCTTGACACTTCCCAAAACCCACACACATCTATGCAGGCCAGGCTTGAGTGAGTCTCATTATTAACCTAAAAGGTACTTTATTACTCACACCACTAGCTAAAGAAACAATCACCCATGACCCATTTGAGCAAGATTAAGTTTAATCTAAATGCCAAAACATTACCTAACTGAAGGAGGCAGGATATGCTTGGACTCTTTACGGGATCCTGAGCAATGAGAACATTGAGAACCAGTTACTGGTAAAGAAGCCAATGAGATGGGGGAGGATTATGACTGTGAAAATTCAATAAATGCTAATTAGGCTCTCATGAAGCCTCACCAGCCTCGATCTCTTCATCTCTAGTGCTAGTTATATTACAACGTATATATGAACACTGCTACAAAATAAATGGTTGTTGCACATTTGTGTACTGTAACTCCAAATCTATTGCATAAATATAATGAAAATGTTTCTGACACTTGCTTAAGATAAAGTGAGTTTTAAAGGTATGATACTGTATATAGTTGCATATGGGACTGTGAAGAAGTCAGGAGGTTTTAGAAAGATGTGAAAGAAATGATAGAGATCATCCTTGATGTTAATATTAAATTGTTCATTACCACCTTTACGCCACGTGTCCACCAAAGCGGTTTTGACTAAAATGCCATTTAGTTGTAGTCATATTTTAGTCATCTGAATTGTTTTTAGTTTTAGTCGACTAAATATCATAAGATTTTAGTCGACTAAATCTACAGTAAATTTAGTTGGCTAAAATCTAATGGGTTTCGTTACAGTGCATTTATTTAGCATTTCTCTAAAATTTCCAAGCTCATTATATAGGTTTGATATTAAGGCTTTATCATGATAGACTGCGATTTAACTGCGATGGCACACAACATGCCTTTGTTAAAATTAAATAAAACCACTTCTCATAAAGAACAAGAACATGGTCTTCTTTTTAATGAAATACCAATGGTTATATAGGCTAATTATGCATTCTTTATAGCAACTTGTTTACCATATTCTTCATTCTTTCAAGCAGACATATTTATTTCTATAAATAAATTTAGATTAATCTTTAGGGCTACTAAAGTTTTTCAGTCAAGAGCAGTGAGTGATTGTATGTCTTTCTTTTATTGCTTGATTAACATCAATAGCTATGTTTCCATCCAAAGATTCTAATTAAACTTATGCGCAAATATCGCATAACACATTTGCGAATAAAGCACCGTTTCCATCCAACGAGTCAAAGAGAACAAAATCGTCACTTCCTGGTAAACTGGCACTAAACATCACTAAGAATACTAGGAGAAGCCACTGAATATAATAATTTTCATACATGATAAATTACTTGCGCCTCATAGCGAGCAGACGAAATACAATATAGAGATAGGTCCGCTGCTAGTCAAGTTATTCCGTCTCATAGCGCAAAGTCACATGACTTTTTCGATGCGCATGGTGGAATTTATTCGGTAAATGTGTTTCCATCGTAGTTTAAGCAGATTTTTTCTTATCGGATAAAAAGTTTATCCTACTCAAATGCGCACATAAGTTTTTTTATGTACATTTTTAGAATTTGTGCGCATCTTGGCGTTTGCATCCAGCGGTTTTCTTTATATGATATTCCAAAATGCGCATAAAAATAGGTGGATGGAAACATAGCTAGTGACTCGGACAATAGCAACTAAATTAGGCTGCTATCCCTTTAAAACTGAATGCACAGCTGCAATGGATGCAATGTACTGATACACGTTCTCCCTACTGTTTACGTTCACTTAATACGTAATCAACTGTGTTTTTATGTGAATACTCGTCAAAACGGACAATTCGACATCATTTTATGTGTATTTCTCCGTTCATGCGCCACGAAAGAGTACTCACGCGCTGTGAGACGCACTTTCTATGTGTGTGTGTATGCTTCAGTGTCTGCGCTCAGAAAACCGGACGGAACCGAGTTCTCTCTTGCGTCGTCAGATTTATCCATATGTCTGCTCTTCTCTTACTCCCACATATTTGCATTTTTGAACGTTTTATGCGCCGTGCTGCAAGTGTGTTTTAGCTTAAGTCCTGCCGGTTCATATGTTCGCATCTAACCTCCTATGCAGCAGATTCGTTCTGAATGAATCTCTTCCCAAATCGTCGCTCCCTAACATTTTCGTCTCGTTTTTATTCGTTGACGAAAATGTCAATAGATTTACGTCATAATTTTTGTCATTCAAAAAGAGTTTTCGTTCGTTATCGTCTCGTCAGTGAAAAAAATGTCGTTGACGAATAACTTTCGTCAACAACATTTTTTTTCACTGAGACGAAAATGAACATTGCCCTAAACCTACCCCTCAACCTGCATTTTTTTTTTAAATAGTTTAATTATGAGGACTGGTGAAATGTCATTATACAAATGTGTGTCCTCATGAATCACATATTTTTAATTATACACATTCTTGGTTTTAAAGAATGATCCTTGATGTTAATTTTCTATTGTCACATTACTTTTTAGTTTCATTTAAATCCTCAGGAGATCAAGTTAAAAAAAGAATGAATTTCTATTTATAAACGTGTATCCTACAGGCAAAATGACTTAGTACTTCAAATTGGAAATGTATAGCAAATATACAGGATATTTGCTGAAAGTAATGCTATCAATGGAAAATATACTTATATTTTGAGGGATAAATATATGATTTTTGAGAAAATTTGGGACCTTTCAAATTTTCTTAAAACATGCTAACAGCAGACTAAGGGGCTTTTCACATAAAATGCGTTTTTATATTCCACCACGTTATTTTTCTATTGTTTTTTCCCCCCTATGTAAACACATACTAGATGGGCATATTTTACCAAAAGGTCCCTGAAGGTTCCCAAACTCCCAATTTTTTCTTCCTCAAAATATAAATTACTGTATCTCTTCCAACTATATATTAGTTAATATTCCTTTCAGCCAATGACTCAAGCCAACGCTCAAGTTAAAAGAATTTGAACTTCTAAAAAAACTTTGCATCTTTCCCCCATTCCACTGCCCACATCTCACATTATTAAGCGGAAAAAATTATTTCTGTCACATGGAAATGCACGTGTACAAATGTACAGTTAAAATGTAATACAAAACAATGGAGAACACATTGCAATATATATATCCGCACTTATGTAATGATTTTCTAAGCCGCCCCTTCTCATTCTGTCTTGTAGTTGTTATCCGTGAATTGTTTCGTGGCTGCAGGAGAGAGAGCAAGATGATTGTGCTGATGAGGGAAGCCCCCGGTCCGAGTTCCCTAGGTAACCCTGTGGAGAGTGGGCAGAGCGGGGGGCGACTGATGCCTGACTCATTTGGAGGGAATCCTGGAACACAGCGACTGCCCACTCCAGCACACCCCCGGCTTCATCAGCAAACAAACACACACACCGAACCCACACGCCTGTAACACACTGTCCTTCACACACACACGCTGGCATTTCATCCCCTAGGCAGCAGGGGAAACCCTGAGTGTGTGTGTGTGTGTGTGTATGTGTGAGTCATACCTGCACAGATGATAAGAGAGATACAGTGAAGCTGAGAGTGCAGTGGAGTGACACCGATAAGCATTTGCTGACTAACAGGAAGAGAGCGAGGCACATGAGCTCTGATTGGTGGAGGTGTTAAAATTGGGATATGCTTAACTGACAAATTATCATAGCTTTTCTTTCTTTCTCTTTCAAAATGACAACAAAGTTATGCTACCATGGCAGTATTTATCATAAACATTAAATGAAATATGAAATGAGAATTCACCTTATCTGTTTAAAAAAAAAAAAGAAGAATGTTATCTTATTGTGACTAATTAATCAATTAACTTTTTTTGTCCACATAATTTTTAATCAGAAATAACTCAATATTCTGGTAAAACGTCAGACTTCTCTCTGGTTATGTACGCCGGACTTCTCCAGTCATTTAGAGCATGTAGGCCAAAGTGTTGATGTAAGCTGCAAGTGTGTATAGAACATTTGATTACCTGATGTAAAAAATACTCAACAATTGTATGTCAGTAAATGAAAGATACTCAGAAGTACAAATATCTGGCCAAAACATACAATTAAAGTACATAAAAAGTACAATTTTAAATTGTACTTAAATATTAAATGTAGAAATTTAGCTGAAAAATACTATAGTCATTTATAGTAAATACTATAGGGTTTTTGAACCATACTATAGTAAAGTATATTATACTGTATATATTATAGTATTTACAACACTTTGTTAATGAATGCTACAGCATACTGTAGTATCAACTATAGCGAACTGATAAACTGTAATACATACTGTAGTATACTTTTTACTACAAAAAAAAAGTTTTTTACTACAGTAAACTGTAGTGTATTGTAGTATAGTATACCCTATAGTTGTAGAAAACTTAGTACAGTATTGGGTAAAGTAGTTTGTTTATATTACTATAGTTGTTATATTACCACAGCAACTATAGAATTACCACAACAAATTAATTCAAGTACTTTAGTATGGTTAAAAAACACTATAGTATTTTATATAAATTACTATAGTATTTTTTCATGTGGATGAAGCTGAATTGGGCATGAAAATTACATTACTAATAACTTTATGTTACATGTTGACCTAGTTTCCTTAGTTCCCCTGATTAGTTAATTAGCTCCTCACCTGTTTCTGTTTCCCCTTGATTACTTTTAGTATTTAAAGCCTGTGTTCTCCCCTGGTCCTTTGTCTGCTATTATTTGATCTATGTGTTTGCTACCCCTCACTCCTGGATTATCTCGGTTTCTTGTTTGGATTCTTATTAAAAGACTCTGTTTTTGTGAATACTCCTTCGTCGTGCGCTTTATTAGTAAACACTGTAACAGAATAGCAGACCGTAAAGTGAGTTATTTAGCGGCGTTTTTCTTTCGGTTTATTTTTTTTTCGGTCCTCTCCCGGAATGGATCTGCCCGCCGTCCAACTCCTGTGCCTGGAGCAGATGGACCGTTCGCTGGAGGACCATACCAGGGACTTTCTCGATCTGGCGTGCCTTACCCACTTCCCCGACCGCTCGCCTTGCGTCTTCTACATCTCAAGCTTGAGCGAGCGGTGTAAGGCACGCCTGCCAGCGAACGGTCCCAAGGAGGATTTCGCCGCTTGTGTGGAGTGGGTGCTCATCACTGCTCATCAACCAGAGACCAGCCAGCCGTCATCCCGCTACACGGAGCTACTGCCTGAGCCCACTGCAGACGGAGAGCCTGAGCCCGCTGCGACTGAGCCCATCATCGCCACAGAGCCTGAGCCTCAAACATCGTCTGACCAAGTGCGTGAGCCGGCAACATCGTCCGTCCGTCCTCGAGGGCGTTTTGGTGGTGTTCGGGGGCTTGGAGGGAAGCCCCGCCCACACTCCCGCGACTGAGCGTGAGCTGCATCTGGTTTCTGGGAGCTATAAAGAGGAACTCATGGACATTTTCAAGATGGACCTTATAGACTGGTTTGGAGAAGTATTAACCTGTGCTCCTGAATCTCCTGCGTCTTCGCTGGTTCCGTCCAGCTCATGTCCTCCTGTGTTCCCTCCCAACCTCCCTCTCCCGCCTCCTCTCAAACCAGCTAGTTCCTCACCTCCATCTCCGCTGATGCCTGTCAGTCCCTCAGCTCACCCTCAATCAGCGCCTGCCATGCGCTCTGTTCCGCCGCCTCGGGACTTCCAGTCTCCAGCTCCACCCAGACATGCGTATCCCCTGTCTCCACTTCCAGCCTCGGAGCCTTGGACTACACATCGGCTCCGCCTCGGCTCCTACCTCCCTCGTCTCCACCGTGGCCCGTCATCCCACTGGCTCCACCGGGCTCCCTCGTCCCTCCGCCTCTGCCTTGGTTAGTCGTCGACCATCCGCCACCTTGGGACTCCACTCCTCTGGCTTTGCCTCGTCACTCCATCCCTCTGGCTCTGTCAGGCTCCTCCTTCCCTCCAGCTCCACCTTCATCCTCAGTCGCACCGGCTCCACCGCGGTCTTCTGGATCCCCGCCTCCGCCTCAGTCGCCTGAGCCTTCAGCTCTGCCTTGGCCCTCCGGATCCTCAGTTTTGCCCCGGCTCTCCGTCTGCTCAGTTCCACCTGGGTCTCCACCTCCAGCAGCTCAGTCTCCGTCAGTCGGTCCCCTGGTGTCGTCGGTCCCTTCTCCACCATGGCTCCTCCCGCCGTCAACTCCACCGTGGGCCGCCATCCTGGCTGGCCTCTGGATTGCCACCTGGCTCCTCCTGCTCCTCCCTGGCTCCTTCCTCCATCTACTCCACCCTGGCCCTACGAACTGTGCCCCTTTCCCATTGCCTGCCCCCCTCCTGCTCCACGCCCACCTCCAGAACCCCCACCCTCCCTCCTCTGTTGGACTGCTTTTGTCGGTGCCGTTCCGGGAGGGGGCGATATGTTACATGTTGACCTAGTTTCCTTAGTTCCCCTGATTAGTTAATTAGCTCCTCACCTGTTTCTGTTTCCCCTTGATTACTTTTAGTATTTAAAGCCCGTGTTCTCCCCTGGTCCTTTGTCTGCTATTATTTGATCTCTGTGTTTGCTATCCCTCGCTCCTGGATTATCTGTTTCTTGTTTGGATTCTTATTAAAAGACTCTGTTTTTGTGAATACTCCTTCGTCGTGCGCTTTATTAGTAAACACCGTAACACTTTATTGGTTCTGCAGTGTCAAGCATGCACATTCACACTTCTGTTTACCATTTTTGATGTGCGTAAGATCGAAGGTAACAAGTACTTTTCAAGCCAAAATAAAATTGTGAGATATTGTGCTTCACACGGCTCCAGGGGGTTAAAAGGCCTTCTAAAGTGAATCAATGCATTTATGTATGAAAATATCTATATTTAAATCTTTATAAACTATAATCTCTAGCTAACTGTCGTACTCATGTTAACGACAGAGTGTTGCTCCAGTGGATGACGGAGGATGTCGGTGTAGCGTAAGCTCTGGTGAGAAGTGACAACATGAAAGCACAGAGGAGAGAGCAAAACAAAACACCTGTCACGAATTAGAAGTACAAAATGAGGATGGGTAAAGAAAAATGTCGGAGGATTTCGATATAAGCCAAGAGGAGACTGGTTTTCCTTTGCTGTAAACAAAACTCGGTTCTCGCAAGACTAGCATTTTCTTACCAAAAGCATACGCTACGCCTACATCCTCCATCATCCACAGCAACACCACTCTCTCGTGAACACATGTACGACAGTTAGCGGAAGCTAGAGATTATGGTTTATACGATTTTAAATATGGATATTTTTCTTACACAAACGCATCGTTTCGCTTCAGAAGGCCCCCCTCCCCCCATTTATTTACACATTTTTACCTTACTACTTTATAATACTTTGCTTTTTAAAGTAAACTTCTACATTTCTGGTCATTTGTCCTTATGTAACAGACGACACAATTTCTTCTAATTAAGTAATAAAAAGTAATTTTACATAACACAAATACTCAACTCAAAATTTCCTTTTGCAAATCTACATTTTACTACCAAATTATATGTAATATCTGATTAATTTAACTCACACTGGAAAGCTTTCTTGAAATATTGCAATTTTAGGCACATGAATATTAGAACATGATGAATGATCGGATACGTCCAGCCTTAAATAGTGCTCTGATGCGGTATTAGAGATAGCGTGGACTTAGTGTGCATTTAGTATTTTTCAGACTTGGGACAGACTTGCGCATTTACTTCTGTCACATGCACACACTCTCAAGTGGTCAAGACTGTGAGAATGTGTATAATAATTTTTTTTTTCTTATTAGTAAGCATTATTGCAAAGAAAACATGTTTGTGTTTTGAAAAGTAGTAACTTGCTCTGCTTTTCAAATTTCTTTCCATTTAATATCACAAAAAGCCACTAAGTTTTTAACAAATCCAATCTCCTGTCAAACAGCGACCAGATTACACAATCCAATCAATGTCAAGTCCCTACTTTCTTAATATACTTCATTTGTTCAGAATTTTTCATTACAGCATTAAAATGAGTTGAAAACACAGTCTTATGTTGACTTGAACTGAACACACATTTTAAGTGAACAGTATAAATACATTATGTAATAAACATGTATTACTGTGTAATTAATATGTAATAGAGCACAATAAAATATGCATAATGCTTTATTAGATAAATCACAAATCATACAGGTAATGTATATATTCAGTGTGGTTATCTCTCCATAATTGTAAATATAACAGTGGACAGTGCTATACACGCATAGTAAAGTTGAGGAAATGTAATTTCTTGAGCCTCTGTAGTTCTTTGTGTGGGGGAGGATGAGGTTGAAAAGAGAAAAAAAAAAAAGGCTATTTGGTGGTCAGGTCCAGCCAATTAAAAATGAATAGCAATTAAATCACTATTAAAAGCTATTATGAGGACTCAACAGGCATGTAATAATCCTTAATTAGCTCAAGGTCACTTGATGTCTTAAGAAGCTTCAAAGGATATTAAGAACGAACTCTGTGGGAGGTTTTGGGGGCTGTGTTCGGCAATAACCTCTCTTTATTCATGAACTTTAGGATGAGTGACCTGGAAAAGTGTCAAAATGTCACAATAAATACATTAATTAGATATTAAACGAACTATGTGGATTTAAATAAACTGTAGCAGAAAGTTCCAGCAAAATTAGCATTTCTAATACTAACGTGTGACTTCGAGAGGCATTCGGTTCAATATAGTACATCCAGAACTTCAAACAACATTAGGATATCACACTTCAACAAGACTCCTACCATATAACAGCGCACAGTCTTTTAAAATACACCAATCTAGGGAGTAAATTGGATCGACTCTGGGTTTTACACGCAATGTCTCTCTCTGTAAAGAGGCACTACTCAGTGAATCACTGCAGTGGCTGTTTAATTCTTGTATTATAATTGAGATAGAAGCAGCTCAGAGGTTATAGAAACTGCTGGGGAACCAGGAGCACTTCATGGAGAGGTTAACGAACCCCGCAGCCCTCTGGGAGATGGAGTATGCTGTTAATTTGACGAACGTGGGAAATGAATGCTTTTATGCTTTTATTGACGGTGACCAGAAAACGGCCTTTGCGGGAATGAAAGGTTTTTAGTCTTGCAGCCGCTCGGCTCACTGCGGCAAAACAATGCCGCTGAATGCATTTGTTGGAAGAAAACTAAGTACATAATTGTTTTGACGGTAATTACAGGGGCAAAATGTTTCTTCATTAATTCCCCCTTTTTTCATGGAAATCGTACAATGAAAACATACAGAAGTGTGAGTGCCACACTGTATTACATGTTTTATGCAATGAATGAAAAAGTTACCTGCATATTATATCGAGGGGGTCTACACAGCTCAATCACCAGAGAAGTGAGAACTTTGATAGACTCTATCAAATTAAAACCATTTAACTTTTGATAGAAAATATATTAAAAAAGGGTCGTATATAATTCAATAATATATACAGTATCTATCTATCTATCTATCTATCTATCTATCTATCTATCTATCTATATATCTATCTATCTATCTATCTATCTATCTATCTATCTATCTATCTTTTTCTTTTCTTTATTTCTTTATTATTTATTAATTTTGTTTGGAGTGTAAGCCTTAAAGTTACAGAAGCAAAAATACAAAATATATAAATGTAATTATATGTCAGATAATTAGAAAATTATATATACAGCCCTTTTAAAATATTTAAATACACACAAAACATTTTATATATATATATATATATATATATATATATATATATATATATATATATACACACACACACACACACACACACACACACATACATATACTGTAAGAAAATTTCAAGCGGTTTCAACTAATTATTATTTAGTAACTAGTTCCACAGAAATTTTTACGTTCAGTTAATTTCTGACTTCAAAGTGTTATCTGAATTGTTATTTTTTTAGTTGGCTCAACCTTTAGTGAACTAGTTTTATAGTCCATTCAACTAAAATGTTTTAATTGGTCAAACATTAAGAAGACTACAGATTAAACTTAAAATTCAGATTAAACTTTGTTTAATGAACTAAGAAAAAACTAAACAAGCTAAACAAAATGTTAGCAAACAAACATTTACAAATATTACTACTGTTCACAATTACATCTTTAAAATGAGGCAGAAGTAAAAAAATAAAATAAATAAAAATGAACCAGGTGTTACAGTATATAAAATCAAATCAAGTCACCTTTATTTACAGAGCGCTTTATACAATACTGATTGTGTCAAAGCAGCTTTACAGAGTCAAAGAGGAAAATAGTTCATTGGTGATTCAGTGTTAACATCATCCAGTTCAGCTCTCTTCAAATAATGTCTGTGCAATCAGCCAAGTGTCCCCAACTAAGCAGTTATCCTCTGGCCAGACGAAACCAGCATGGCGTGGTTTAATTCTAGGCTGCAACACAGGTCAGATTGAGCAGAGGACTTGTCTGGTTCTCGCGGTCTTGTCCCGAAGGCCAACGAGGTCTTCGGAGGGGGATCTGTCTCTGGGGCTCATCTAGCTGACATGGTCTCCGCTGACATTCAGGGCTGTAGAGGTCGTCTCTAGGTACTGATCCACCATCTGATCTGGATACGGACTGGGTGGCTACATTCACCTCAGAATAAGAATGAAACAGACAGCACAGATGCCACTGAGAACAGTAAAGCACATTACGTATAATTGTAGTAAAAACGCTAAACATTTACACACATTACCTGGAATGAAAACAATAAACTCCTAGTCTTGAAAGTACACACAGCATGTAGCTGCAGTGGAGCGGTCTGGTCACGTGCCAGTGTTTGGAGCATTGGAAGAACTGACTGGGTTGCATCTGAAATCTTGCAGTGATGACAAAACACCAATGAAACCTTTGGCCACACCCTGATGGAGAAATAAAAGTACATTTTAAGTTCAAAAATGAAATGATGCCTTTTAAATCATTTACAATGTATCAATATCAGTTAATTAAATTTGTGATGGATTTTTTTGGCACAAATCCATTCCACAATCCATTGCACAATAGGGAGCATTGATGCTGACTGGATTTGTAATAGAACATGTACATTTCATATTATAGGCTAAGTTACCTCAAATAGCATAAAAATAATATCAAAATATAACAGTCCTTCCTGTTGTTGATAAATACCAGTGGAGGTGTTTTACAAATTGATTAATCAATTGTCCCAGTGTTTACTGAGCCACGGTCTTTCCCTGTGCAGGAACTCGTGTGCACAATCTAGTGATTCACTACCTAGGGAACTGACTGAGACGCTTTGAACGGCCTTGTGAATTGATTCAGTTGTTCATTTTCGTTCGGAATGACGAACTTCTCTTCCGAAGCGCCAAGACCAGAAACGCCGGTTAACGTTAATCCACCCCATTTGAAAAGAGCGACATTTCACCGTGGCTTGTTGTTAGTCATGTTTGTCATCTTTTTACTTCATGGGACAATTGCAAAAGTTTACATATGCAAAAACCCATTCAACACGCCCATGTTAACTTCAAATGAGCGCATTACTGTGCTTTACATTAATGTTGCTTTTCCACTGCGTGGTACGACTCGGCATGGCTCATTTCGGCTCGGTTTGCGTTTCCACTGCAGTTTAGTATCGCTTTAGAGTAGGTGGTATTATTCATGTGTCATTCTAGTTGTGCCGCCTCTACTATGGAAGGCCAAAAGAGCCAAAAACACGTGAATTTTAACGCGTTCAACGCGTAAAGATCAGCATGTTAAATACGCGTATTCTGCGTGTTAAATACGTGTTAAAATTCATGTGTTTTTGGCCCATTTGGCCTTCCATACTCTACTGCCGTGACTCCTGAAAAACTTTTTCATTCCGCGTCGCTCCATCAAGCTCTCGCTGGATCCGCTCCTTGGCTATCAACGAGAGGACAGTCTGTACTTCCTCAACAGACAACGAAACAGCCATTTTTTGGTTGTTAAAAGAAAGGTGTGCTCATTCAAAACAGTTGCATTCGATCATTCGCTGGCTGTGCTGATTTAAATCTAGTGGGTCTGTTGTGTCTTGTGCCGCAAGTTCAAATGACACAGGCAGTGATGATTTTCTTCGGCCAATCAGTGATCAGCGGAGTTTACACGTCACGTTTTGGTAACGGTACGGTTCGCTTGGAACCTCGGCCAAGGTGGTACTAAAAAAAGTACCAGGTACCAGGTACTGTACCCAGTGGAAACGATCACTTCATTATCTTTTCACGTCACAGAAACACAAAAAGATATACAACATGCCAAAATTAGCTCAAATTCATTATAGTAACACAGTTTTTGATATTAAGTGTTTTATGGATTAAACAAGGTGAAAGACCACATTCCCTTCACTTAAATTTCCCTCAGAAATATCATACAACGCTTATTTGATGTTTTTATATATGTTGTACGTTTGTGTATAAATATATACGTTTTAAATAAATGTTTTGATAAATTCAGTCTAACGCTAAGTACAAATATTTTTTTCAGTGCCACTTGACTTAACTTTACCTGAGCCTGAACTTGACATACACTGTCTTATATTATATCCTTATTTTCTTCGGATATACAACTCATAAAACACTTTCTAAATGTCCACACACAAAAAAAAAATCAAATATGTTGCATGATTTTCTCATTAAATTTAGTCTAAAAAATTACATTTATTTAGTGCAACTTACCTGACATGTGGACTTGACAAGATGGTGGCGCTGTTTCTCCCGTGAAGTCACTCAGGATCGTGCAGGTGCAAAATGATCTCCGTGTTGGCTGGATTTGTTTTTATTAGTTTAGTCAACATTTAGCATTCTGAATGTTGACTGGATTTAAAAATAACCATTCATTTAATGTTTTTAAAATATATTTGTGCAGACTTAATATAATATGTCTTCTCAACTAAACCCAAGCAATAAAACTAGTTAAACTTAAATATTTTTGTCCTTCCGACATTTTGTTAATTGGATTTTTACAGTGTGTATATATATATATATATATATATATATATATATATATATATATATATATATATATATATATATATATATATAATTTCAAATAATATATAATTGTTAATGTTATAGGGTTTATTTAATTATAATAATGTTCTCGTTTTGTAGAGATAAGCATTAAAGGTACAGTAGCAATAATACAAAATACAAATAAATATAATTGTACATGTATTTATATAAAAATAAAAATATATATACATATACACACACACACACACATATATATATATATATATATATATAAATGAATAAATAAATAAATGTGTATTTAGTATTTTTGCTACTGTACCACTAAAATACATATTTTACATTTTATAACAATACCACTTTTACATATATTTAAATTTGTATTTTTAATATATATCAAAATATATACCAGAAATATCGGCACCCTTGGTAAATATGATCAAAGAAGGCTGTGAAAATTAATTTGCATTGTTAATCCTTTTGATCTTTTATTTAAAAAAAAAATAATAAAAAAATTCTACAAAAATCTAGCCTTTCATTGGATAATAATAATTTAAAATGGGGGAAATATCATTATGAAATAAATGTTTTTCTCAAATACACATTGGACACAATTATTGGTACCCCTAGAAATTCTTATGAGTAAAATATCTCTGAAGTATATTCCCATTCATATTCACAACTTTGAGCACTCCAGGGTGATTATGAACATGAAATTATCCAGCCATGACTTCCTGTTTCACAGAAATATAAATAGGAGGGAAAACAAAGCCCAAATTCCCTTAATCATCCATCACAATGAGAAAAACCAAAGAATATATTTCTGATGTGGAGCAAAAGATAATTGAGCTTCACAAATTAGTGAAGTGGCTTTAAGAAAAGGACTAAAGCAGTGAAAATTCCCATTTCCACCATCAGGGCAATAATTAAGAATTTCCAATCAACATAAAATGTTATGAATCTGTCTGGAAGAGGACGTGTGTCTATATCGTCCTAATGCACAGTGAGGAGGAGAGTTTGAGTGGCTAAAGACTGTTCAAGGACCACAGCTGGAGAATTGCAGAAAATAGTTGAGTCTCGGGGTCAGAAAATCTTAAAAAAAATATAATAATAATAAAAAGTCAAACAGCCCCTACATCACCACGGGAGGGTTTCAAGCAAAATTCTCCTCGCTCATCCAAAAACAAACTCCAGCATATTCAGTTATCAGACAGGACTGGAACTTCAAATGGGACTGGCTTCTATGGTCAGATGAAACAAAACAATTAGCTTTTTAGCAGCAAACACTCAAGATGGGTTTGGTGAACACAGGGATAAAAAGTACCCCATGTGTACAATGAAATATACTGCTGTATTTTTGATGTTGTGGGCCTATATTTCTGCTGGAGGTCCTGGACATCTTGTTTAGACACACTGATTCTATCAAATACCAACAGATAAAAAATCAATAAGTGACTGCCTCTGTTAGAAATCTTATAATGGGCCATGTTTGGATCTTCCAACCGTACAATAATCCAAACACAAACCACAAAAACAACACAAAAATGGGTCACTGAGCACAAAACCAAGCTTCTGCTGGCCATTCCAGTCCTCTGGCCTGAACCCTATAGAAGATGAGTGGTGAACTGAAGAGAAGAAGCACCAACATGGAGCTGTGAATCTAAAGGGTCTGGAGTGATTCTGAATGAAGGAATGGTCTCTGATCTCTTGTCAGGTGTTCTCTAACCTCATCAGGCATTATAGGAGAACATTTAGAGCTGTTAAACTGGCAAATGGAGGTTTCAAAAAGTATTGAATAAAAGGGTGCCGTTAATTGTGGCCAATGTGTATTAGAGAAAAACATTAATTTCATAATGATATTTCCCCCCATTTTAAATTCTTATTATCCAATGAAAGGTTAGTTTTTTGTGATTTTTTTGTAAATAAAAGATAAAAAGGATTAACAATGCAGATTAATTTTCACAGCCTTTGGTCATATTTACCAAGGCTGCCGATATTTTTGGCTATGACATATATATTTATATATATATATATATATGTGCTACTCTACCTGATATAAAAATATATTTACTTACATTTACTTATACATAATAATAATAATATATAGGCCTATTATTGATGTAAATAGATATATTGAATATTTAAATAGCAAAAATTCTGTACAAAGAAAAGGGTGAATAATTACAAACTACAAAAGTTTTTTACATGGTGTTGTGGGTAGTTGCCTGCAGGCATTGCTGGGTGTTATGAGTGCTTTTAATGTGTTGCAGTGTGGTTATATTAGAGTGGTTATGAGGTGGATGCTTATTAGTCCATGCCCAACAACCCCCAACAAAAAAAAAAAACCTATACTCACTAATCACAAGATCCTAAACATCTCTCCCGAAAAAGCTAAATAATTTGAGCCATTATTCATCTCTGCAGCACAAAAAATGCAAGTCATGCACCAAAGTTTAACTTTATTTCAGATTTCTGTCCAAACAAATCATACTTGTAAAAGCCAAACAAAAAATAAACCACCAAACAATATGTAACAGCAGCACAGCGTTAACAGTCTGACCGCGATGGCTGCTTGCTTTCTGTTTATCACTGTAAAAACAGTCTTTTTCTGTGTACATGAAGTGAATCTCCTGGGGACGTGCAGCGCCAGCGTTCGAGCTGCATAACGCCTCTCTTAACCTTTGACTTCCTGTGTTATTCTTACCTGAGAGCGCTGCTGCGTCTGTAGCTAACGAATAACATTTTTTTAAACGAGTAACATCCTCATCATTTAGAGCTGCGAGCTGTTTATGTTTCTTGACTGTCGGACAGGCAGGGGAGCAGGGGAGAGAGAGAGGCAAGGGCTGCAGGGGAGAAAGCAAAGAGAAGAGGAGGGGGAAGAGAAAGAGGGGAGCGATTTAATCCCCCCCAAAGGAACTCCCCTCTGAACCCCGTATCGTGAACTCGCAGGCAAAACTCGTCGCCATGGGCAACACCACACACAATGTGCTGTCTTTTTAATTTCATCAGCTGTGAGAAATCTATACCGAAGCGGCGAGATAGAGCAAGAGCGAGAGAGAGAGAGAGAGAGAGAGACAGAGATAAAAAAAAACAACAACAACGCAACAGGCGAAAATAAAAGCTAGTTGCTTGACTAATTGTTGCAGTTCAGAACGAGACAGTGGGAAAGGGGTCTACAGGCTGTGATGGTCATGGTCAGTGGTCTGCATTTGTGCAGGAAATGCTTTAAAGCATCATTCAAACTCATGCCAGAAAGAAAGAAAAAATCTTTCATAGCTTGAGAGGCTCGATAATCTCAGTTAAATAAAGGTATTGGCACCTATGGTTCCATGAAGAACCTTTAACATTCATGGAAACTTTTTGGGAAAAGGTTCTTTAGATGATTAAAATGTTCTTCAGACTGCACTTCACACAGTAAAAAAGGGGTTATTTTAAGACCTGTTCACTAAAACGTTCATTGGGGAATCCACAATGGTTCTTCTATGACATCACTGTGAAAAATATTCTTTTATTTTTAAGAGAGCATGGAACCGTTTGATTGCACATAGCGGAAAAATATCATTTTTAGATTTTTTTTTTTTTTTTAAATGTTCTTTCCACTAAGAAAAAAATCTTTTACACTCTTAAAATTAAAGGTTACAAAACAATGGGAAACAATTTTGGTTCCCCAATAAACCTTTCAGGTAACGGTTCTATAAAGAACATTTTAATAATCTGAAGAACCGTTTTCCACCATAAAGAACAATACAATACAACCTTTGCAATACAAAGGTTCCATGGAAGTTAAAGGTTCTTCATGGAACCATTGATGCCAGTAAAGAATTTTTATTTTAAAAGTGCATATCAAAATCTAAAAGAACCTTCTTCCACTATTTACAATTTCCACTGATGTTAAAGGTTCTTCATGGAACCATAGATCCCAATAAAGCATCTTTATTGGGTGAATAAGATTAAATAGAGACGTTCAAGTATGTATCTTCTCCAAACAGTGAAAATGACACCAGTAATCTCACGTCTCTCCTCTAGATTTCAGAAGTTATCTCAACAGTGTCTCAAAGAGCTCGTATTTGTAGGAATCAACGTCTAAAATCAGATTCTGAAATCAACATTTTCTAGATCTATACTGATACTGCCAACAATTTTCTCATTTGTGTCTGCTTTTATCTTTAGGAACTTTAGAAGAAACGTCCAAGATAAAACTTAGACTATTAGAAATAATGGTTTCAAGGTTTTTACAGCAATGCCAAAGAACACTCTTAAAAATAAAATCTTTATTGGCACTGATAGCTCCATGTAGGACTTTTAACATTCATAGAAGCTTTCCAATGCAAAAAAGGTTCTTTAAAGTGGAAAAAGGGTCTTCAGATTCTTAAAATTATCCTCATACCAAGAAGAAAAGAAAAAAAAAGAACCTTCTTTTAAGAGCTGCTCACTGAAAGGTTATTTGGGGATCTTCTATGGCATCACTGTGAAAAATCCCTTTTGAAACCTTTATTTCTAAGAGTTTAAGATATTAAATGGATCTCATTTGTGTTTTTCTTTTATATGGGAGAAGGCAACCGTGTGCAAATTATGATGCATGGTAGCTACATTCACAAATATTTTCAATTATCCAAAATAAAAAGTGTTTAGTATTTTGTTTCAAGCATGATTCATAAGGCCATGTTATGTCTGAATTTAGTGTGCTTTGTCCAAACATGAGAGCCCTTCTAAATTCTTTGAAACATATAAACACATCTTACCCTCTCAACTCACTTAAAATGCTTACATTTCTTATTGTCTGACTTTTCATATTTTTTTGCCATCAGCGTAAACAAGAGTGATGAACTCTGAATTGAACTGCCTGCAGTTCAGATCTGAGTTGAGATTTCATCTGCCCAAAAATGTTGAACTAGGAGTGGTTCTTATTTTTACAGGAAAAAAGCAAACATAACATACAATTTGGCTGAATTAAAAAAAAAAAAAAAAAAAAAAAAAAGTGTAGTTCTGAATCAGCAAGCATCACTCTCTTCTTTCATGTTAGAGGTCAAGTGTACTTCCTCTACCTATGCAAGGTAGGCAGCAAGCTTCATCCCACACCACTGCTATATATTACAATGACAGGAAATAAGGCTGCATGGGTATCAGTGCAGACTTCCTGGTTTACTGTGATTCCAATTCATAAGCTTTTGAATAAATCTACTGAATAAATTTGATTCTGATATCATTTCTATTTAATTGGGTATATTTTATCTATAATGCCCATACTGTTTCAGAAAGCAATGTTTCCATTTTTTAAGTGAAATGTTTCTTGCATCTTGTTCACAGTATGGCATCTTTTTTTGGACCACATTCAATACAAATTCAAATAAAATATGATGGTTCTGAAGACTGATTGGCACAAGGGAACCTTCTAACTCAATACAAGAATATACATTTTAAATATTAAAATAAGTAAAAACAAAAAAAAAAAGATCTTGGGGTTTTAGGAGTCAATATCGGAATCATTCGGATGTAAATATTAATCAAAAAAAAAAAAAAAAAAAAAGCCTTTTTATTTGGAAATATGGTATATTGTGGTAATAAACATGCACGGTATTGTTATCATGGACACTTCAAAATACTGTGAATAATTCTAGATACCTTATTCGAATTGTTTAGAATTTTTAAATACACATTAGCTTATTTTCCATTTATTTATTTCATTTTATTATTATTAAAATTTAAATCACTGCATGTTTGATGTGTGGAAATTCTCTGTTTTTCAAATTGGTCTGAACAAAAACAGCAGATGGGCTTCACTCAGTGACAGTAGGTGGTGCTTATGAAAGCCGAAATACAGCAGTGAAGAAAAAAAAACAACAACTTAGTGTTGAAACATTTTTCACTCAGATATTGCAGGTAATTTTCATAAACAATCACAAAGAAACCAGAAGTAAAACAGAAAAGCAGAAAACCTGAAACTTGCAAAATCTATTCCTATAATCTTTATTTTATTTATAACTTTGAAAAATGATTTTTATAGTGCAGTTACATGCTGTATACAGTGCAAATTTATTTTCCTGACACCCGCTTGTCATGGAGAAGAAAGGAAGTCAAACATTAATTAAATATTTTCAAACAGCAATTCAGATTTTTGTAATCACCACCAACAAACACTAAATGCTTAAATTAATAAATATTAATAAATAAATAAATAAATAATTTACACTTATATATTTTACCCTGGACTACAACATGCTAGCCCAGAAAAGATATCTAAAAATTGTTTGAAAATGTTCTCTTTCTTTATTATTTCTTTGTGTTCTTCTGCACTTTCATTAGTATGAAACATTTGCTTACTTCATACATTTTTGTGTATTGTTTTATTGTATGTTCAAAGTTCTTGTTATTATTAGAAAAAAAGAGGAAAACTTATCTTCTTATAACTTTATCTTTTCAACCTCTTTTCATAATGTAACCCTGTACCATGAAAATACTGTATACCAAAATAAATGTTTCAGCAAATACTGTGATATGAAATTTGCTACCATTACGTGCCCATTTTATATCCTAATTATTTCTCCAAGACTGAAAACATTTTCTTAAAGGAAGATCTAAAGCTTCTTCTGAAAAAAAGACCCCAGCATACTCTGGAGTTTCAGAAGAGATCTCAACAATGTCTCAGACTATGCTCAACACAAAAACACTGACAGTATGAAAGCAAAACGCAAGGCTGTGTTAAGTATTGTTATGTGTCCTGAACTAAGAAAGAGCTATTGCTTAACAACATTTTATTTCATTCATTAACTTCAGTGAATCTGTTCCACTCAGTATCTTAGATCTTTCTCACCATCTAGCTCTCAGACTATATACTTCAGTTTTTGTCCCTCACATCAAGGGGAATTCTCTTGTCCCTACTACAGTTTGTGTGTGTGTGTGAATGAGAGAGAGAGAGAGAGAGAGAGAGAGACAAAAAGGACAGCTTGTGAGGGGGTTACATTGTCTGCAGCGACGTCTCGGAAATCTACTCAAGGGTAGAACAGGATTTGGAGCACAATGGTTGTGGGTGTAAAGAAAGAGGGCATGTCTTACAAAGACGAGGTGTCTTAATGTGTGAAGCTTCAGCCCTGGCGTGGATGAGCTTCAGTCGGCTTGTCTGCGCTGTCTGGATTGCTGAGAGGTTTTTCCCTATCTCTGGCTGTTTTCATGGAGAGGATGTTCATTGTGGATAATGCTGTGATCAAGGGAAGAGGACACTCAAATGCTCTGGAGATAATAGGCATTAGGCATTTAAACAGAATGGCACTTCCTATCAGCTCTTGTTATGGATGACTTGAGAAGCCATTTTGAAAGTTACCCTAAAAAAACCCTCAAAATTATAAACAAATTCTGAATAATTCATTCTCAATAACTGAAAGCTCTGCTTCCAAAGACTTTTATACATCACAGATCCACTAACAGCCATGTGACGGACAACATGTTTCATATGTGTGCGCTCTTTGTGCAGGCCTTTTTTTAAAAATGATATTTTAAAATATGATTTTATGCATTATATATTTGTCCAAGACAAATATTGCTTAAGTGTCTACTGTATGCTCTCCAGGGCTGCATTTATTTGGTCAAAAACAGTAATATTTACTGCAATTGCGTATTATCTTTTAATCTTTCCTATTTTATGATATTTTAAAATGTAATTAATTCCTGTGATATTCATTAATGAATAGAAAGTTAGAAAGAAAAGTCACTTTCGATCAATAAACATATGTACATTTATATAGCGTATTGTGTGTGTGTATATATATATATATATATTAGTGGTGGGCATAGATTAATTTTTTTAATCTAGATTAATCTCACTGTAATCTTGGAATTAATCTAGATTAATCTAGATTAAAATGGCTCATTTGAATTCTGCCAAGTAGATCAGAATAAGTTTACTACTAGTAGTAAACAACTAGCAGTCATCGAGAATTTAATATTGATAATAACATCGAAGACATTGTATGATTATTCCTTAAAGATAAGGTTTTAATAGTTCTAGTAGTAGTAGCCTATTACGTTCTGCCCAATATCTTCAAGTGAAACCGAACTTTTATTTTGACGGGTTGCCGTGAGGATAGTTTTTCTCAAATGAAACGCTCGAATGCTCATGAAGTATTTATGTCCTTAGTGAGACGACAGACGTTAATATCGCCGCAAGCGTCACGCGGTCTTCTGTATGAGTAGTGAACAAACCCGTGCGTCTGCGCCATACATTAACACAGAGACACACAGAAGTCATATTTAAATAGACGTTTTGCGGCTTAATATTTACAAATAGGAGTGGGAGTGTGCTCACTTGTGTGTGCGCTTACGTTTGTGTGTGTGTGTGTGTGTGTGCGAACCGGGGCGGAACTCCGCTGTGCGCGCGATACAGAGAGCGCTGTAACGTAGAGATAGAAATGACTTGCCGATTTCCATTGGGAAGCTTCTTAAAATAAATTTTCCTGAAGCAAACCCGCGGCTTCATAGCTGCATCCATGTTAGCATGCATACACACAGGTTCAAGACTCGTTCTCGCCCCTACAGTGCTATTCGGCCAGGTATACATCCGCTAAAATATCAAGGTGAAAGTCATCATAGCTTGCTTAGTATAGACCCAGCTCCCAACCCAACTTTGAGAATAGATTAACGGCGATATTTTTTATCGCCCGATAAGAGTCTCACGTTAACGCAGCACGTTAACGCCGATAACGCCACCACTAATATATATATATATATATATATATATATATATATATATATATATATATATATATATGTCATTTCATGAGACATTAATATGGTTTAATTTTGGCTAATTACTTCTCTTGACTATTTGGTAACTGAATTTTATGTAAACAAAACAGAAAAAATAGCTACATGAGTATGTGCTGGATGTGATGAAGATCTTGTGGATTAAACATATGAGCATTCAGGCATGTTCCCAGGGGCAGCACTTTCAGGCAAGCACCATGCAGGGCCGTATAAATATTTTCAAATAGTGGCGCATGATCATGAGTCAGCTAAAATCGAACTTTAAATCTCCTCAGCTCCCACAGTATTATAAGGGAGCAGAGTGTCCAGCAGCTGCATACCTACCAATCTCAGCTGATGCAGGTCAGGTGTCATTCTTCTACTGTATAATGAATACTGTTCAGATGTACATCTCACTCATTTATTTGTTATGCAGGACCTAAAACTAACATTTTGCCACACCTGCCATTGGCTGGTGAAATTTACCGACTATAAGTATTTTTTTTTTTACTGACCATGAAATTGTATGTGCATTATCTTCCACCACTGGAAAAAAAAGGTAATTGCGCCTTTTTATTTCACCATTCAGACTTTTTTTTTCTCTCGCAATTGCGAGTTCACATTGCGAAATTCTGACTTTTTCTTCTCAGAATTATGAGATATAAACCCGCAATTGCAAGATAAAAAAAAAAAAACTTGCAATTCTGAGAAAATATCTGTCTTTTTTTTGTCTTTAGAACTAAACTTTATATGCAACTTCTATTTTGGAGGAAAACCGCAGGGACACTTCTCTTTTGAAATGCTTCTCTTCTGTTGATAACACATTTATAAAACATTCTCATTATAAACTTGGAAAGATGTTTTTGGCACGTTGCGTTTTCAAATGCACGTTATAAGCAAGTCAAACTCACAGCGCTCGCAATGGAGTTTATGAGGAACAGCATTTACTGTGAACTATGAAAAGATCACAGCTCTTCACTCTGAAACAGGCCACACATCAGATTACAGATTTATATAATTACAACAGTCTTTCCAATTTGATAATCGCACTAAACCATGCTGTGTTCTCAGGCACAGTTAGCTACCAGCTAAAGCTACCAGCCAACTGGCAACTAACACTGTTTCATTGTCACAAATCAAGGCGAAAACAACAGGTAAGTGAACAACAGGCAGGTTTATTGAATAATCTGAAGATGGGAGATCGAGAGGAGTAATGGCAGGTGAGTATTGCACACTGAAACAAGTTCTTGAGAGCTTAGCTGAATGCTGACAGTCTGTATCTTTGCAGGTTTGCTCTTGCTGAGGTGTCCAGGAACATGAGGGATCAACGTGGGAGTATCACTGGAGAAACATCTGGAGATCTGAAGGTAAGTACATACAGGTTAGTAATGCACGGGAGTCAGGCACAGTTCAGAGTAGTGAACGGTAGACCGGACAGTGAAAGATTTGGAGGTGACTTGATTGGAGAACGGCAGGTGCAGGTGATCAGAACACAGGTGAGTGAGATCTGGTGTAAGTGGTGGCTGATGACTGTGGAGATGGTGGAGGCTGTGAGTGCGTGACTTCTGACATTACCCCCTCCTCCAGGGGCGGCTCCTGATGCCCTCAAGCGGCAACGGGGGCGGCCATGGCCTCTGGGTGCGGGACGATTCGGATGAGTGCGGTGGAAGTCATCAAGTAGCATCGGATCTAAGATATCGTCCCGGACCACCCAGGAACGTTCCTCTGGTCCATATCCTTCCCAGTTGCCCAGGTACTCAAGCCAGCCACTCAAGCCAGTCACCCCGCTGCCGCGAGTCCAAGATGTCTTTGACCTGGTAGACCAATGGTTGGTCTAGGATCTCTGGAGTTGGAGGCTTGTCCTGTTCCGTGGGTCCTGGTGTGGAAGAAGAGAAGGGTTTAAGGAGGGACACATGAAAGGTGGGGGGAATTCTGTACCTGGGAGGAAGGTGGAGTTGATAAGTGACTTAATTTATCTGCCTCTGTATCCTAAACGGACCGATGTAGCGGGGACTCAGCTTCTTGCAGGGCAGATGGAGGCGTAGATCCCTTTGTCCAGGATAGTAAGTTAGAGCGGAGGAGCGCCGGGCATCTGCGAATCTCTTCTGCCTCAGCACTGCACGTTGGAGCTGGACGTGAGCTGAGTTCCACACTCTCTCAGAGCCAATAATCCACAGCTGGAACCTTTGAAGGTTGGAAGAGTGGGGGCTGGTAGTCGAGCATGCACTGAAAGGGCCCATGTGAGGAAGCGGCTCCAGCTGTGTTGGTCCCTCTGGCAGTATGCCCGGAGGTAGCGTCCGAGTTCTTGGATCTTGCGCTCAGTCTGGCCATTCGTCTGGGGATGGTAGCCGGAGGACAAGCTCACCGTGACCCTTAACAATCTGAAGAAAGCTTTCCACACTCGGGAAATGAATTGTGGGCCTCGGTCTGAAACTATATCCTCGGGGATTCCGTATTTCCGAAAGAAATGTGAATAAAATTTCTGTGGTTTCCAGGGCGGTTGGCAATCCCTAGAGTGGAACCAGCTTGCAGTTTTTTTTAGAAGCAATCGACTGCTACAAACACACAGGTGTTACCTTCAGAATTGGGTAGGTAAGTTACAAAGTCAATCCCAAAGTGTGACCACGGACGGTGAGGAATGGGTAGGGGCACGAGCTTGCCTACGGGGAGATGACGAGGAGTCTTGGACTGGGCACAGACTGAGCATCTACGGACGCACCTGATGACATCACGGGACATACTGGGCCACCAGTAATGGGCTTGGAGGAGCGAGAGGGTACGTTGGCTGCCTGGAGGTCCAGAGCCCAGTACTTGATGTACTGAGCCCAGAAGTAGAGGTCTTCATGGGTCCACTTACATCTGAAATCAGCCTCGGGTCTTAGGAAATTAAAATAAATATGCTTTTCCCAAATGGACCCGATTAGACCCAAATTCTTTTAAACTTTCCCGGATGCGTAGCCTACTTGTGCGGTTTCATGTTAAGTTCATTTTTGAGATGCGCATAAAAAAGGAACATACGTCTGTAACCTCAGAAATCCATCTTATAGATATGAGATCCATCAGTAAATCCACTCACTTCATTATGCTGAGTCAATGCAAGGCTTTTCTTTTTTGTGTGCAGAAGCCCTTCACCGGAGATGAGGTACGTAAATAACGCTGCAGACAAAACTATTAAATCCATGATTTATTAACCTATCGATTTAATTTTTATGAAACTATCATGTTCATATTTAAAATCCACTGGTTAAAATTGAAAGCCAAACTCAGAAATAACATCCATCAGGCAGGCAAAGATATAAAGTAATAGGCTAATAAATAAATAATAAGTAAATAAAATGAATGAAAGTAATGGAGCAGTGGCCAAATCAGTCAGCAGGACACCAGTATTTTTCCGGACCGATGCGGGACTGCAGGCTGTGCACACGTCAATGCCATTTACGTTCGGGTCCAGTCGGGTTAGAAAATAAATGCTGTCGGGTCGGACTCGGGTCTAATTTCTGCTCCTAACGGATTTTAGGAACAGAGACTTTAGGACTGCCGTTGAGAGATGGGAACAAACGTTTTCCCTTCTGGGCCTCCCAGTGGAGCGGGTTCAGTCAGACTGGCGGCTCGGATCTCCTTGCCGATGTTCCACTGAATGGGGCTCACAATTAGGGCTGGAGGGAGAATTGGCTCAGGGTCGGATGGTGCATCGGGTGAGTGCAAGCAGGAAAGAGCGTCTGCCTTGCCATTCCGATTCCCTGGACGGTAGGTTATGATAAAGTGGAATCATGAAAAGAACAACGCCCAGCGGGCCTGGCGAGGGTTGAGTTGTTTGGCGTCTCGAAGATATTGGAGATTCTTATGGTCAGTAATTACCACGAATGGATGATTGACTCCCTCCAGCCTATGCCGCCACTCTTACAGGGCAAGCTTGATGGCAAGTAGCTCTCGGTTCCCAATATCATAGTCCCCATTGCTCCACTGGGGACAGTTTAGTAGTAGTATGAGCAAGGCTGGAAGTGTGGAGGCTCAACGTACTGTTGGGAAAGCACGGCCCCCACTCCAGTGGTAGAGGCATCCACTTCTACCACAAACAGCACATGAGGATCGGGATGGCGAAGGATGGGGGCCGTGCAAAAGGCAGTCTTCAGATTTTCGAAGGCTTCGTGGGCATTGGAGTTCCAGGACAGGCACTTGGGCTTTCCTTGGAGCAATGACGTCAGAGGGGCAGTGTGCAGGCTGAAATCGACGATAGAAGTTTGCGAAGCTGAGAAATCTCTGCAACTCCTTCACAGTCTGGGGACGAGGCCACTCCTTGATGACAGTTACCTTTCCCTGGTCCATCTGGATACCATCCTGGCCAAAGATGTACCCGAGAAACTGCACGGTGGGGCGATGGAATTCGCAGCTTCTCCAGCTTGAGGTACAGCTTGTTGACGGAGCCTCTGAAGGACCTGCTTCACGTGGCAGCAGTGGTCGGCCAGGTTCTGGGAGTAAATGAGTATATCGATGTAAACTATCACAAACTGGTGGAGGAACTCCTGGAACACCTCGTCCATAAATCCTTGGAAGACGGACTGGGCGTTGGAAAGACCGAACGGCATAATGAGATACTCATAGTGGCCGGTAGGGGTGATCTTCCGTCTTCCATTCGTCGCCTTCCCGGATACGAACGAGGTTGTAGGCGCTCTGCAGGTCCAGCTTGGAGAAGATGTGTTCCCCACGGAGTTCCTCTAGCGCCGCCGGGACCAGGGGAAGGGGATACGGGAGTTTCACCGTCTGGGAGTTCAGGGCTCTATAGTCGATGCATGGCCGCAAGCCCCTGTCCTTTTTGCCCACGAAGAAGAAACTTGATGCAGCAGGAGAGGTGGAAGGATGAATGAAACCTTGGTTAAGAACCTCCTGGATGTACTCCTCCATAGTCTGCGCTATGGGATGGACAGTGGATAGACTCGACCCTTAGGGAGTTTTGCTCCAGTCCCATGGCCGGTGAGGTGGTAGATGAGTGGCCGCTTGTTTACTGAAGATATCCTGGAACGCCGCATAATCAGGTGGGATCGAGGGTGTCTCCAGAGGTTCAGGACTTTCAATGCGAGTGGAGGCGATCTGGGCTGTGAAGGACTGGCCGAGCAGTCAGGGCAGAGCAGACAGGCAGTGATGGTAGCAGAACTCACTCCAGCGAGTAACCTCACACGAGTCCCACCTGATTTCTGGAGAGCGGAGGACGAGCCAGGGGCGTCCCAGGATGATATCCACCGTGGGTCCCTCCAGTACCAGAAAGACATACAGGTTAGTAATGCACGGGAGTAAGGCACAGTTCAGAGTAGTGAACGGCAGACCGGACAGTGTAAGACTGAGTGCAGCGTGATCTTGAAGGTGACTTAACTGGAGATCGGCAGGTGCAGGTGATCAGAACACAGGTGAGTGAGATCTGGTGTAAGTGGTGGCTGATGATTGTGGAGATGGTGGAGGCTGTCACTGTGTGACTTCTCTGACATTCATATACTGACCAACGCTGATTTTACTCACATTTGCCAGTTGAACAGTGTTAATTTTAAACCCTTGCATGCTTTAAAGTATGGAAATATGCACATTTGTACTGACTGGCAGCTAATTTGGCAATCCATTTCATTTTGTATGTGCATGTTATCCAGTATAAATATATTCCAGCTCTACTAAAAAAAAAAAAAAAAAAAAACACTTATCAAACCTTTTCAACCCAAATATGATGCAAGAACCCCCTCCTCCTAAAATAATAAAAAAAACAGCTATGTATAAAAACATGAAAAAAGCATCATGCTAGTTTCAAAACACAATAACTACCAAAGCAATTACAGACTTAAAAATCCGCACTGAGCAAGATAAAAACTGATTTCTGTATCCATAAAATATTTGCATACTAATCTTTTAGCACACATGCTGCAAGTCTGAGTGAGAAGAGATCAGGCTGGATGATCCGTCTGACTCATGAGGGGGAGAGCGGGGGTAGCCGTGCTACCAAAAGTCCTTTCCTGTGTGGCACCTCGGTTAGCACACAGTCGCAACAGAGGCTTTTGGTTGAGAGGAAAGTGGTTGTTATAGCAATAACAGAAGGTTGGAAGGGTAAGCGAGGCGAGTGAATGGTGAGCGTGGATGGAAGACGGAGAGGAGGATTGTTACATAAGACACAAACAGAGAGTCAGCAAGCGATATCATAGAAACCAAAGCAGCCCACATGACAACAAGGGCAAGCAACGTATGCTAACAATGACAAGATCACAGCCTCCCCATACGCCTTACACTTCCACACAAATAAATACACGACCGCAAACAGCCATTTAAAGTGTCCTCTCGTTTATACGCAGAGAAACATGCGGACGAAATAGCCTCCAAAAGTCTTCAGATAAAATCAATTCAACTTTAAAAGAGACCAAATATACTGGAAGAATGAAAACTGGATGGATGGATAGATAGAATAAAAACTAAATGCCAAACATGAAATTCTAAAAATTAAAAGATAAAATAATTGTAAAACAATAAAATAAATGTGGTTGTGTAGTTTCTATAAAGTGCACAAGATGTCATTATGCTTCAATTACCATAACTATGGTTGAGAAAATACATTAATTAAATTAATTAACATAGATTTTTATATTAAACAGACATTATTCACTAAATGTAATGGTTTCTGGTATGTCAAATTATATTCATTCAAATATTTTTTTTTATAAATTAACATGGATGTACGGTAATTATATTTATATCTGTTAAAACAAGTATTCTACGTAAAATGTATTTATTAATCACAATTATTGTTTACATAATATTATAACAATTATTAAATAATACCAATTATTATTTAAATAAATTATGAACATGATCCGCTAATGTTTGACAACCAGACAGTGTCAAAACTTTTAATGATGAACAATATATACATTATTTTTATCATTTTTGTGTGTGTGTGAAAACTTTTTCTTTCTTTAAAAATAAATGCCACTTAGTATGATATTTTGTTATGTAATATAATAAAAGTTATGGTAACACTTTAGAATAGAGAACACTTATTCACTATTAACTATGACTTTTCCCTCAATACATTCCTAATTTGCTGGAATAATAATAATAATTAATAGTTAGTAAGATAGTTGTTAAGTTTAGGTATTGGGTGGGATTAGGGATGTAGAATAAGGTCATGTAGAATAAGGCATTAATATGTGATTAATTAGTACTAATAAATGGCTAATATTCTAGTGCTATGCATGCTAATAAGCAACTATTTAAGAAACCCTAAAATAAAGTGTTACCAAAGTTATATATTTAAATTGCGTCTCTACTGTATTAATTTCTAACCTATATATAGCCAATGAAGCTGTGATGGACAGACTTGCTGGTGAAGGCCTGTGCACGCTTGACCTCGGTGCGTGTGAGTGAGTAGGTGTGCATATGGAAGGAGTGGCGGGTTCCTGACCTCCATTCAGCAGCAGCTCCAGATGGCCTCACATGTTAAAGACCTATTGTCAGCTTTGCTCGCACTATCCAATAGGGACGCAGCATAAATAGACACATCTGAGCACAACAATCCAGCGCTAGCCTCACTATACACAACAAACTCCAAGTTTGAGCTCTGAATTAAAGATTGAGTTTATACTTATTAATTTATTTAATTCTATTTGTGATACATTGTGATTCATGTATAAAAAAAAAAAAAAAAAAGGTTAAAAGGTTAAAAGGTTCGTTCACTCTTTAGTTTGGGGTCCAATTTTCACTATTAACTAACTATTCACTATGACCTCCTAATTTGCTACTTATTATTAGTTAGTGATGTAGTTGTTAAGTTTAGGATTAAGGGATCTAAATATGGTCATGCAGAATAAGGCATTAATATGTGCTTTATAAGTAACAATAAACAGCCAATATACTTATTTATACAATATTATCTCCTTTGTTGTTCGCTATTTTTATTGAGCCATTGGCTGCGGCGGTTCGCCAAAATGTAAATGTACAAGGCATATCTATTGGAAATATGGAACATAAAATAAATTTGTATGCAGATGATATATTGTTGTATATTCAAGATCCATTTAACTCCTTAACAGAACTTTTTTAGACTATATCTTCTTCTTCACCGATTTCTGATTACACTATAAATTGGACAAAATCAACAATTCTTCCAGTTACAGTAAATTTGTGGAATCCTGCACCCCAACCTTTATTCTCATTGACTGTTACAGATATTATTAAATATTTGGGTGTAATTATTTCTTCAAATCTTTAAGAAATTGCTCAGTTAAATTATTCTTCGGTATTAACAAAAATTTGTAATGATTTAAAATGTTGGAATACTTTGCCTCTTTCTTTAATAGGGCTAATAGCAACTGTCAAAATGAAAATCTTCCCTACGATTATTTATTTATTTTCAGTGATCCCATTTGAGCCTTCTTCTAAATGGTTCCAATCATTAAACTCAATTATATCTGTTTTTTTATTGGAAAAATAAGAAAGTCAGAATTAATTTGTCCATTTTACAAAAAAAAAAAAAAAGAAAAAGAAAAAAGAAATCACAGGGGGGCTTAGATGCTCCAATTTTTAATGTATTATTTGGCAATTCAGTTACAATTTCTTAATAAGTGGATGCATAATTATTCAGATAATGAGGCCTGGATGGATTTAGAACAATATGATACTAAGCATATTAAATTAAGTGATCTACCTTTTATTGGAACATCGATTAAAAAACATAATTGTTTCAAAAATAAATTAATTTCTTCAACTCTTAAAAATTGGTGGAAAATGAAAAATATTACTAATTCTTCAATGGACCCATGTGCATACTCTCCAATCTGGTATAATCCTGATTTTTATTTTAACAAGAAACCTCTTTTTTTCAGTAAATGGAATCAACTTGGCATATCTCATCTTTATCATTTATTTTGTGATAACAAGTTCATTTCCTTCAAAGATTTAACAGCTAATTGTGCTATTTCTAAAGGAGAATTTATTCAATATTTACATATAAAGGAAGTAATCAGAAGCCAGGTAAATACTAAGGATAATACACTTCAACCTTCTGCATTTGTTACTCAGTTCAGAACACTTGCAACATAAAAAATAATGTTATCTAAATTATCTAAATTATTATTAAGTAGGGATGCACCGATACCGATACTGGTATCGGGTATCGGGCCCGATACTGAGCTCCTGTACTCCTACTCGTTAAAATGCCCCGATAGCAAGCGCCAATACCTCACAGCATGTGATAAGTGCCATATTCAGACAAAGAAACAGGACAACATGCAGCAGAATGGAGTTATTAGAGATTAAGGATGTCTACGAAGCAGATGTATGCAATGAATAATGTTAAACATTCAGTATTAATGCCTTTATAGCTGATGTGCGCGAACTGAAAAGCAAAGCGCTGAGTGGATTGAGCATCGCCGGCGCAGATGCGCGAGCTTGTCGAGTGAATATACTTTTCTCACAGACATCACTGGAACGTTTGTAGTTCGGTCGGATATGTCAAAAACAAGTAAGCAAAACAATGCACAAGTTACTTAACGGTAGGGAGGGAGGGGGAGAGAGAGAGAGATAGAGCGCGCGCGCACTTCTGTGATCTTTATTGATGTTCGCTCACATAGCATGCATCACTTGGATTAAAACTGAATCGTAAATATAAGACAATTTATAGGGGCATTCACTATAAAATAAATAATTTATTTTCAACCTTAAGCATACACGACTTTCTGGCGAAAGTGAAACTAGCAGCCTGTGTGAAATGCGCTAGGCTGTACTGTCCCTCTCATTCTGCACCAGTACAAATACTGCGCGCGTTGTGCATGTTTTGCTTGCTTCATGAGTGTTTCTGCATTAGAAAGAAAAGCAAAGAAAAACTTCTATTTCTGAAAATATCACAGTTAGGAGATTTATAACGAGTGGTTCCCTGCATTATTACAGCAAAACGCGTGATTTTAGCAGCTCTAATGCAATTGAATTAAAGATGATGTACCATAGAGCAAAAAAAAAAAAAAAAAAGAACAGTGAAAGTAACAAAAACTTGTAAAATACATTTCAATGTGCATAATTAAGTGTGAAAATAATCGAAGGATATACAGTCAAACCAAAAATTATTCAGAGACCAAATATAATTTTTGATATTTTGTGGGTGCAGGACACTATAGTTAATTTATGTAAGTGAGGATAGCAAAATAAAGTAAACTGTGACCATATTATATCCAAAAATTCTTCATACAGTGGACTACCAATAAAATTGATACAAATTTGGAACCAAAAATTATTCAGACCGAGTCTGGGAAAAAAACTGAAGTTCAGGTTTGCATGAACCTGGTTGACAGCATGCCCAGGACACTACAGGCTGTCATTAAGGCTAAGGGTTGCCTGACAAAGTATTGATAGTTGTGTAAATATTGTCATACTAACAGCTGTCTGAATAATTTTGTTAAAGTTATCTGATATTATCGAGCTGAATTTGTTCTGACACAGTTTAACTCTGAGTTCTTGTCATATTTTACTACCATAAACTATAGCGAATAAACTGTGATAACGTGAGAAATGTTGAAGGTGTCTGAATAAATTTTGGTTTGACTGTATCTATTTGATAAATTAAGTTAAACAACTAACATTATACATACTCTTTTGGTTTCTGTACCCAATATTGAAAAAATTTACAAATGCAATGAAAATATCGGTATCGGTACTTGGTATCGAAAAGTACCAAAAATAAAAGTATTGGTATCGGGCGAGTACTGGAAAAAGTGGTATCGGTGCATCCCTATTATTAAGTATAGATAATTTGATGCATCTACCTATTGGAAAATGGGACTTGGATGTCTTTTTCCCATGATTTCAATACATGGACACATATTTGTAAAAATATTTTTTCTTTGATTGATAATTTACAACTTATTCAATAAAAAGATTCTGCATAGAGTACATATTACACAACACAGGAAGTATAAAATGGGTTTTACCAATTCACCCATATGTGTTCAATGTAATCTTGGTAATCTAGACACTTACCTCCACTCCTTATGGTACTGCACTCCTGTTCAGAATTTTTGGTTGGGGGTTATAGAGAAATTGCAGATGTTACTTGATTTAGAAATACCAGTTTCTCCATCGCTTTGTTTGTTAGGATTAGGTTTGGAGATAGAGGTTGCATCACATTATGTACAATTGGCTTACATTGCCCTGAATCTGGCTAAGAAAGCTATTCTCCAACATTGGAAAATGAAGCAATCATTAAATATTAACCATTGGTTAAATTTATTACTACAGTACATGGTTATGGAACGGATGGCTGCTGTAGCTAGGAAGAGTATTAGCTCTTATTTGGAATTGTGGTCACCTTTCATACATTTTTTTTGGAGTGATCATGGTATGTGTGTCATGACGACACTGGGTAGTTAGAAACATCTGTTGAAGGCAGGATTTTATATCCTATAATCTATGTAATTTCTGATCTATTAATTATGTGAATTGTGAAATTGGCATCATGTGTTTTATGTGTCTGTATGTATATATATATATATATATATTTTTTTTTTTTTATTGTGCAGTGATGTTAAATGTATCTGAATAATAAAAAATAATAAAACCCAGCCAATATACTAGCAATATGCATGCTAATAAGCTACTAGTTAACAATGAGAATTGGACCTGAATTGTTTTCTGAAATTAATATATATATATTTTTTATAGTTTATAGTTTTATTTATTAATTTTTTACCCATTTATTGATTTCATTTTTTTTGTGATATATTGTAATTATGTAAGAAAGAAAACTAATAAAAATTCAATTGAAATTAAAGTTCGACTTTTATTTTATTTTTGTAATTGATTTATTTATATATTAATATTAATATATTTACGTGAGAAAGAAAAAAGTTAAAAGTTTGAGCTCTGGAATAAAGATTGAGTTTTGTTTTGTTTGTTTGTTTATTTATTTGTCTTTCTGTTTTAGCTCTTAAATATTTAGTTTGTCTGTCTGTCCGTCTGTCTATCTATCTATGATTTTGTGATATATTGTAATATATAAAAAGGTTAAAAATTGAGCTCTGAAACAATAAATAAAGACTTTTTACTTTTGTAATTTATGCAAGTAAGAAAAAGGTTAAAAAGTTTGAGGTCTGAATTTAAAACTCTTTATTATTATTATTTTATTTATTTTTTATTTTTGGTTCTGTTTAAATCACAGTTACTGTTAATTAAACCATAAAACCAACAACATATTTTCAATAAAATGTAAAAAAAAAAAAGAAAAGAAAAAAAGGATGTGAGATGTTTCCTTGCATTGTAACTTGTAAGATTTGATTTGAAAATGTAATATTCCTTTTATGAACTTAGGGTACAAATTATACATACAAAAATGTGAGTTCTTGTTAACCAGGTCATAATCTACAAGATGAGTTCATCTGCAGACTTACTAATCGGCTTAATTGAGAATGTGAGATGTGTGGAGCATATCTATTTACACCAACATACATGTTAAATTATTTACTTTAAATAAAAAAAAAAAATAAATAAAAAAAAAAAAATATATATATATATATATATATATATATGATAACGCTAAAACACAGTGAAACCTTCTGGAAATGTAACCAGACATGATTGATACTAGTATATCTGTAAATGAAGAAGTAAATCTGCATTTGTTGAACAAGTTGTCAAATGAATCATTCAGAAACCTCTGACAGGGTCTAAATGTGATGCAATGCACCAAGAGCTCACTGCGATCCACTGCGCCTGATAAATCCTAATTAAGACACACCCGAGCAATTACAGAGAGAGTGATGGATGTCGACATGTTGACGAGCATTTCATTTTCACAGCTCGGGAAAAACCTCGCAAACACATCATGACCTCACACATCTGCATATCCGCTAAATATGGAATTAAAATCACATTAGACAAAAAAGGAAGAAAAACAGACTTCGCCGCGCTCCTGTGCGGCGCCCACCGTCTCTCGAAAAGATACAGGTGGCTTGTAAGGTTAGCGGCACACGTCTGAAAATGAACTACTTCGCTGGATTTTTTTCCAACGAAAAAACAACAAGCCCTGCATATGTCGGTAAATCTGTCGGGCTGGGCGTTCGTGGAGAAGTGAGCGGACCAGTGGCGGCGAACGGTGTCTCGGGTAGCTGAGAGAAAGGGCAGCAACACTCATCATTAACGGGGATGAGATGCACTCGGGTACCTGCGCCCCATCTGCACCCCCAGCCGTCACAGATGTTCCCCCGGCGAGGTGTGAAGCTCAGAGACATGGGAAAGAGAGAGAAAGTGTGGCAAAAAAAAAAAAAGAACAGTTGTCTAAGTGTACAATAGAGGAGTAATTCTAAATAACAGTTGTTGTTGTTTTTTTCCATCTGAAACGGTCCTTAGAGAGTAAATACAGTCATGAGTGAGAACTACCCGAGGAGACATGTCTGTCAAACTGAACTGGATTGTGGGAAATTATATGGTACACCCAGTCTCCCTGGACACAATAACATCAAATGGAGCGGAAAAAGTAAATTGACCCTGTTTACTTCCTTAATACAAGTTCTCTGTCTTATTGTGAATGACCTAATGGTGCATGTGTTATTCCACTGAAAAAATTCAGTCTTTATAATCTTTCATCAAAATATTAACCAATAGCCATCTAATCATTGCTTTAACCTTTAATTTCAGGGAATACATTCACATTACAAAGAAAAACTGATAGCACGCAGACACACACACACACACACACACACACACACACACACACGTTGGGTTTCCATGTTTTACGGGCACATTCGCATAATGGTTTTTATACTGTACTATTGTCCTACACCTAAACTTACCCCTGACAGGAAACTTTCTGCATTTTTAGATATTCAAAAAATATTCTGTATGATTTATAAGTTTGTTTCCTCATGGGGACCAAAAAAATGTCCCCACGAGGACAAGGATTTTCGATATCGCCAAATATTTTTTAAATAGATTTTACCAGGACCACACACACCCACCCACCCACCCCCCAACATTTGTTAGAGCATTAATGCTATGACGCTCACTTTTATATTCATAGTCCAATCAAAAATACAAAAAATACAATTTATACATATCTACAGTTTAAAATTTTGGGATCTTTTTTTTACAGTTTTTGAAAGAAACTGACACTTTTATTCATCAAAGGTGCATTAAATTGATCAAAACGACAGAAAGACATGTATAATGTAATAATAATAATAAAAAAAGTGTCTTCAGAATTTGTTCATCAAAGAATCCTTGGAAAAAAAAGCACATTAAGTAGCACAGTCATTTTCAACTAATAATCATCATAATAATAATAAATCTTTCTTGAGCAGCAAATTTTAAAAACAAATCCTCAATTAGTTGTCTAATCTTCTATTATTTATTAGAAAAGCAATTGAAGCAATTTGAAAATTGTGACCCTGGACCACAAAACCAGTCTTAAGTGTCAATTTTTCGAAATTTGAAAGCTGATAATAGAAAATAAGCTGATAATTGAAAATAAGCTTTCCATTGATGTATGGTTTGTTAGGATCGGACAATATTTGGCCGAGTTACAACTATTTGAACATCTGGAATCTGAGGGAGCAAACAAATCTAAATATTGAGAAAATCACCTTTAAAGTTGTCCAAATGAAGTTCTTAGCAATGCATATTACTAATCAAAAATGTAGTTTTGATATATTTAGGTAAGAAATTTACAAAATATCTTCATGGAACATGATCTTTACTTAATATCCTAATGATTTTTGGCATAAAAGAAAAATTGATAATTTTGACCCATACCATGCATTTTTGGCTATTGCTACAAATATACCCCAGCGACTTAAGACTGGTTTTGTGGTCCAGGGTCACAATTATTAATAATTAAAAATGATAAACATCTGAAAACTTTGTCTGCCAAATCAAAGTCATGGTGGGCCCAAAAAGTCATGTTGTGCAACCAACATGCTGGAAAAACAGGAGAGACCCCTGAAGACTCTCATTTCTGTGTTGAGATCAAAATGTCTCATAAAATATCACATAAACTCACCTTTGTATTACAGAGTTTAATTCAGTTTGTAAAATGTAATGTGGTGCAACTTTCCAAAAATATAAATATTCATGAATTATAATCAAAGATACGAGTGTTAATAATGGTATACAGATTTTTACATCACCTAAAAATATGTCAGATTACATAAGTAAAATGGCTTGGGAATGCCATCCCATATTGACTTCAAAATCTAAAAACAGAAAGTCTCACGCAATGGGACGCACACGTCTCTCAAGACAGTAATACACCGCCGGCTCCTGAGACCTTACACTGTTTTCTGTTAAACAATTATAAAACAGTTTCTGCTCTGCCTTGGCATAACAAACTCCTACAGATTTGCTGTCTTAGTGACCCTAAAGAGGCCGGGAGTCACTTACAGAGCTTAACAGCTTCTTCAGCTAAGCACGGATGTGCACATGAACACACGGGGAGAGGAGAAAACACTCGCGCTTGACATGCTGACTTCCAGAAAAGCGCAGTCCTCTGAGGGAAAGAAATATAATCCAATCAGCAGTCAAAGGACATGCAGTACAGGCAGAGCCGAGCGTCCCAACAGGCACTCGAAAGACAAACACTCACAGCTGCTCCGAGAGCATTACAATAGTTTCTCTGTCTGTACAAGTGTGTTCTCTCCTGAGAATCATGCTGCTTTAAAGTGGCTGGATGCTGAGGTATTTCCCTCCAGTGTATCGTACCTCATCACACACCATGTACTTCCAGTCTCAAATGTGATGTAACAGGGTTAGGCTCCATCAACAGCATTTGTCAAACACAACTGACTACCACAGAAAACATTTTTTTGTTCTTCAATCAATCAAATCAAAATCAAATCAATCAATCAATAATACAAAAAAGCTAAAGCAGGTTTAAAGGCCAAAATGTTAAATTCATACTTTTGACTACTTTTTAATGCATACTGTATCTGGTCTCTGATTAGAAATAACAGAAATTGCTTTATGGTGTACTAGTCAATACTTACAATATTAACTTGTCTTAAAGGGATAGTTCACCCAAAAATGAAAATTTTGTCATTATTTATTCACCCTCAAGTTGTTGCAAACTATATATGGGTTTCTTTCTTCTGCCAAAAAAAAAAATAAAACATTAAATGTTGGTAACCTAACAGTTGACAGTAGCCACGGACTTCAATAACTTCAATAGTGTGCAATAACTTAAATATCACTAAAGCTAAAAATGCTCAAATCAAACATGTTGCTATTTTGTACAGCATTAGAAAGTTTAGTATCGCTTAGCAAAAGCCCTAACTAAACAATGGTGCTGCTACATTTTTTGTTGTTTGGCGAATTTTCGCTAGTCATTTCAATAAGAAATCCATGCATTTGGGAATTTCAAATGAGGGCGAAATACTTCCCCAAACAGATTTTGCAACAGGTTCAAGTTGGTCACGCATTTGCTACATTGACAAACAGAAAATAAACACTGGACCTTTTTGGCCTCAAAATTTTGCTGAAATTTTACTAATGTAACTGCACAAAATAATTAAGCAAACTTACGTTTATGTTACATTTTTCCTCACCACAATTTTTCTTAAAAAATAGAAAAAAAATTCACATATAAGTTGAAATTTCAACTGGGAAAATTGATATTAAGACAAATGTTGTTGCATTAACTCATTTTGAACCCAGAGCGTTCCTTGAATATCTGTCTGTTAGCGATTAGCATGAATTGTCAAAACACTCTATTGTGACTGAGACTCACATTCACTCGTGTCTTGCTCTCTAAATGGAGAACAGTGAATGGGAGGGTGTGTGTGATTGAGACAGAGAGATGAGCGTATGCGGGTGTGTCAGGGTCAGTTTGGACTTTGTGAAGGGAAAAACGCTGACAATGTCATTTCAGTCAGGACCACACAGATACAATGGCCCCAAAAACAATTTGGACACTTTATTTTCACTATTATCGATTAGTAAGAAACAGCGTAGTATGTGCTTAGTATGTGCATAGTCCGAACTGTGTAAAGGTCACATTTACCATTGCATGGTGAATTTTCACAGGCCAAATCCAGTCATTTGAAAAGGAATCCATGCAATTGGGAATTTCACATGAAGGCGAAAGATTACCCCACAGATTTCGAAGTTCAAGTTGGTCACGTTAACCATCAGAAAACTGCTTGGTTTGAATGTGATTTCTGTGTGAAAATGTGTTGATGGCTTTGCATTATATAAAACATCAAAGCAAGTGACATCTGCAAATAAATAATACATGTATTTTATATGTATATTTCATTTAAAATTATCATCATATTATTATTTAAAGTCCTTCTTAAATTATTGCTTGTTTAGACATTCTTACTAGAAATTAAGACAAAATACTGATTAAGAACATGATTTTTTGGAATGGAAGAGAACTTGAAATCAATTTTCGTGTTTTTAAATAATAATTATAATGTTGCAAAACTCCTGTGCAAGATTACCATTAATAATTATTTGATTCGCCAACAGCTCTTGGGTGATGTGATACTGCAATCTGTGGGTGGACTATTAGGGTGAAAAGTAAATAAGGATTTTTCACCTAGCGGTTTATTTACATAAGCAAACTACTCTCTATCGCTAATGACTCTGCCTTTTGTTTCTGTCGGCAGAGCAAACAAAACATCCGCTTTCATGTGCAGAGAAAGAGAGAGCGAGAGAAAGAGATACTGAAATCAGACAGAGCAAGACATAGGAGCGTTGTGATCTGGAGGAAAAGTCCGTTTGAGGCAGAACAAGCTGTTCGGGGATTGTGTTTTGGTAGTATTCCATGAGCAGGAGGGAATTGAGAGACAGAACGGGTCAGGCGGGCTGAGTGCGGAGCTACAGGGGCATTTCAGCTCCTCATTCCCCTCTTCCATCACCATCTGCTCCAACAGAATTAATAACTTCATTACCAATTCAATCTGCATCGGCTTCCTTAAATGAAAAAAAAAGAAAATCAACAGGCGTCCACTGTGGAAATACAGTAGATACTTTGGAAGTTCTTTTCACTCTTACAATGGTTACATATGGTTAACAATGATATTCATAGTTCAGACATTAGTGTTGTATGCTAACAATCATTTAATTTTATATAAATTATATTGCATTATATATAATGCATCATCTTATATTACTAATTATACTTAACAATACATTATAAAATTGTAATGCAATTTAAATATTAAAAAACAAACAAAAAAAATAACCTAAGCTGTAAGCCACCAAAAAAAAAACTGATTAAACATTGGAGAAAACAAAAAATACTGATTAACATTATTGTGTGCCTGACATTTTGTCAGTCTGACTGTTTAGACAAGAAACAGCGAGTCTCCGCATGATTCAAGCTATCATTCATGTTCATTTTTTTAATGTAATATTTAGGGGTTAGGGTCAAGTATAGGCAACAATATTGGAGATGCTTGCTTTAACAAGCAAGTAGTTTTGCAGCCTGAGAGATGCGTCTTGTACTGAAAAGACCAAAACTGACAACTTGAGTGATAAAGTGGAAAGCTACAAGAAATATAATCATGATCTTGTACATGAAGTGACAATCCAAAGCCTTGCACTTATGAGTCAATCACGCCAGTCAAGGGCTCTTGAATTGCCATGAAAGTCCCAGACAACAGTTAACAGGATCTTGAGAGGCATGAATGGCTGGTTGGAGAAAAGCAGGACTGGTCAGGCCTGAGCCAGGAACAGTTCAAGTGCCCGAGCGCAGACTCATTGCATGGTAACTGTTGGATGAAGAGCCGAAGAGCATAAGATGATGTGTTACTGAGGGAGAAATGCTCCGCACAATGACACAAATGTGTGGAGTGGGCTCTCTGGTTTGTGACGAGTGCCAGAAATCTCGAGTGGTGACTGGAGATGGCGACTGACTGCGAGTGGCGAGTTGGCAGCAGTATGGGAGGAAGGGTCCATCTGCACACATGCTGCCAAACAGAGGAAATGACAAACTAAATATGGTTCCAATAAAGTGTTAGAAATACCTCCTTCAGACGGACAAAGGTCGAGGCAAAACTTGTATGAGCGTTGATAAAAATAAAAAAAAACACTAATTAACACAGGATTGTATAAGACACTGCATTCAAGAGAATGCATAAATAATTGTATGTAAGCCAGAGGAGGTGAATGAATAAATGAATGAAAGAGATTTGAAAATAGATGCTGCTTGTCCATGCAAAAATCGCTGCCATTATGCTAGGTTGTTTAAAGTAGTTGCTAGAGCAATTCTGAGTGGTTGCTAAGATGGTTTTGAATACATTGCATTTTCTTTCAATGCAAGCCTAAAAGGTTTTATTTGGCTATTTTTATTGTGTGACCAAGCAAAAATGGTCTAAACACTAAAAGTGCAAAACAAAACCAAATGAAATTTCGTAAGAAATTAAATTTTGTGGGTAAAAAAAATTATTCAATGTCAATAGTGTAGCAATGCATGAAGCACAGATGTCAATGTCTTCCTATTGGTCAACATGTTACCATACCGAAATCTTTTTCAAACTAACATAAAACTCCTGATCACACAGATTCCTATATTTGGTATAGACTGCAAAATTTCACTGATCAATGGTAAATGTGACCAAACAATTTGATGTATCATTCAAGTCTATGTTCATGTCCTTCATGAAGTGTTAGACGAGCTTAAGTTGAGGATCTCTGTGTGAACAAACTATCATATTCCATAACAAATACTGCAGCAGCCTCTGAGTATGTATTTATACTGTCACAATTGATTAGTATTTATTAATTTGATTGTTTATGCTTTCACTGTCTTCTAGTCTTGTCTGGTGTATAAAATTTCTGTGTCACGTCTGGTTTAATCTACTGATTTAGCTATGGTCACTGAATGAGAATTGCCTTGATGTTCCTTTACAATAGCGGTTTCCTTTACAGATTTGCACAAAACTAGAGCAATATTTTATAAATGTTGATAAAAAAGACGGCCTTTCCGTTAACCGATGTTATGCGACTAAAGCATTTTTTTCCTCTTGCGATAAGTCATGGCAATGGATTTTGGTAGGGTTATGTATATCGCAGCCACCCCACTAGCCATTATATTTAATCGAAGGAGACGTATGCGTTTATCTTTACAGAAGCAACGTGGAGAGACACTTCTGGGGCACTTTTAAAACATGTTGTGGCATGGCTGGTTTAAACACCAGCACTGACTAGAGTGGCCGCGATCAGCTCTGGTGGCCGTGTCGGAGCCGTAATGCAGTGTAAATAAGGGGATATCCAAACATTAATGGCAAAGGAAGCCCTTTATACATTTACATTTAGTCATTTAGCAGATGCTTTTATCCAAAGCGACTTACAAATGAGGACAATGGAAGCAATCAAAATAAACAAAAGAGCAATGTTATGCAAGTGTTATAACAAGTCTGTTAGCTTAACGTAGCAAGTTTTTTTTTTTTTTTTTTTTAAAGAATAGAATTAGAATAGAGAGAGCTAGTTTGAGGGTCAAATAAAGATGGAAGAGATGTGTTTTTAGCTGATTCTTGAAGATGGATAAGGACTCGGATTGATTTGGGCAGGTCATTCCACCAGGAGGGAACATTTCATTTAAAAGTCCGTGAAAGTGATTTTGTGCCTCTTTGGGATGGCACAATAAAGCGACGTTCACTTGCAGAACGTAAGCTTCAAGAGGGCACATAAGTCTGAAGTAATGAATTTAGGTAAAGGGGTGCAGAGCCAGTGGTGGTTTTGTAGGCACTCATTAATGTCTTGAATTTTATGCGAGTAGCTATTTGTAGCCAGTGCAAATTGATAAACAGAGGTATGACGTGCATTCTTTTTGGCTCATTAAAAATGAATCTGAAAGTTCTGGATTAATTCTAAAGGTTTGATAGAACTCGGAAGACCTTTAATACTTGAGATTGGCCACAGATTAATTGTTTCTTGGAGGTTATAGTACGTTGATCATAGAACTTTTTACATACACCAAAATGCTAAGTTTTGCAAAATATTTTTCGAATTGCCTGAAAAACCACCTCATGCGAGCCTAAAAACCTTTTGGTCACACTTTATATTAGGTGGCCTTAACTACTATGTACATTAAAAAATAAGTACAATGTATTTATTGTGTTCATACTGTATTGCAAAACACTACTGCTGCTATTGAGGTGGGATACGGGTAAGGTTAGAGACAGGTTTGGTGGTCTGGGTAGGTTTAAGGGTGGGTTAAGGTGTAAGTGATGGGTCAACAGTGTAATTATAAATGTAATTACAGAAATTAATTACAGATGTAATTACATATAGGTATTTTTTAAAATATAAGTACAATGTAAAAACATGTATGTACACAATAAGTGCATTGTATCAAATTATTAATTTAAATGTAAGTACATAGTAGTTAAGGCCACCTAATATAAAGTGGGACCAACTTTTTTTTGCAATATATGGGCATTTTTGCAAAATTGACACGTTTCCATTAGGTGTATTTTCAATTCAGTTTCAATTTGCGCAATTTGAAGGGTAATGAAAACGCAGCTAATGACACTTTTACAAAACCTTCACTCTCTCTGGAATGAGCCGTCAACCTCAAACTGAACTACTGAGATCATTACATCTTTCAAGAAGCAGCTAAAGACGCCTTTCCTGCCAACACTTAAACTTAAACCAATGCACTTACCTCTTCTTTCTGTTGTCTGCATTTCTCCTCTGCTCTAGCTTTATTCCTAATGTAGCTTTCTAATAAATGTGGCATCGTATACTGTAAACAGTGTTGGCTCTATGACAAATTTGTCACTTGTGTCTTCTAAATTCATAAATGTAAATGAGTTCAAAGTTCATAAAGTGGACATAAACAGGAAGTACAGCATTAAGGTACTGAATATGAAGCACTTCCATTGTGATAAAAAACAATAGATAAGAAAAACTTCAGTCAGATCTATTTGACATATTCCAAGAAATATAATTATCTACTCAAGTTGCAGCAGAATTCTAATTTAAGCACAATTTTCAGTAAAACTACGTTACCTGAGCTAATTTTCAATAACTAATAAAGCTGTGCTATTATTCTGCAAACACTGAAAAAGGTTTATATATCGCTACAAACAATAGCAGCGATACCTATACAGGTTATATAGTTAAATTACACACTGAATTTCATTATAGGTGAACAACAGATAATGAGATTTTTTTTTTTTTTTGCTTTTAATGCACCTCCATTTTTAGTTTCTCATAAAAACTAAGAGAGATGTAATGTTTCGACATCCCCTGAGTCAAAGCCAGGTTAGCATGGAAACCAAAACGTGTTCTCTGACATGAGTTTGGATAGAAGAGTGAAAATGAAAAACAACTTTTGCTCTCCAATCATGTTTGCATGCAATACACAAAAGACATTACGTTTGCTTGTACGGGGGAGTAACAAGCCAAATCAGGGTTGTAATTTAATTTCTAAAAAAAGGAATTACAGGGCAGATTTCTAAATAAGGTGTTGGAGTGAGAGGGGAATTGTTCATTTGTGTGGCACCTGCTTCAGTCTGAAGCCCAGGAGTATTCCAGGACAGATAATTCCACACATTCACACAGGATGTTATTATAACTTCGGCGAGGTTAGAGGAAGTCACCGCGGCAATTACTCACCTCCCACCAGCCTCATTAAACCTCTGACCAACCACGGCTCCTCATCATACACACAGAGCAACGAGACGGCCAATCAGGGAGCAGACAGGCGGCATGCCGCCACCCACACAGTGACAGGGTATTGAGAGGTTGTCTGTCTGAGCACCTGAAATACATTTGTTTATTCACAATGTGTCGCCTGGCCAGACGGGGAGGAGGCTTGTCTCTTCTCTGCAAGATGGAGAGGAGGGCAGGGCTGAACTAGTGCAGAAGACGGCCTCACTTCCTGGGGCTGTGATCATATGCTGCTTTTAGCAAATGTATCTGTATGGTGATTTACGAGTAAAACGCCTGCTAAATGACGGAGTGTTGCTTTTTGTAGCCGTAGGATCATCCTTAGTGCTATTTTATAGATATATCCTGTCACGAAACCACAGTAAAATGGTACAATTAAAGGGATAGTCCACCCAAAAATGACAATTCAGTTATCATTTACACACCGATGTGACATTTCAAACCTGATGACTTTTTTTCTTACGTGCAGCACAAAGAGAGATATCAGGCAGAATGTTCAAGCTTCTCTTTTCCACACAATGAAAATGAATGTGGACTGGGTTTCAAAAACAACCCAAAATTGATTAAAAAAAATAGTCCTTTGTGCTCAAATACATCTATCATTTGTGTGATTTGCATATTGCATTTGGCACCCCAAATCAGCATGGTTATTGTAAACTAAAACTCAAAATAGTCTTGGTTAATTGAATTAAATCTGATATATACAGTGCCCTCCAAAAGTATTGGAACAGTAAAGACAAAATTGCTCTGTTGGCTGTGGAGTTAAGACATTTACAAATATGATTAAAAGATGAATATGAGACAAAACTACAGAATGTCACATTTTATTATTAGACGTTTCAACACATATATGTTTTACCAGCTAAGAAGTTCAGCACTTTTAGAGTTTCATCCCTCTATCTGATGTGAGCATAAGTATTGGAACAGTTGCCTCACAGGTCTTTCTAAGTGATCAGCTGTGTCCTGTTGCTTTAATTCTTCAGATATTAAAAGCAGGGAATGCGTCGTATCAGTTATATCCATTACTTCTGCTTTCTGAATCTTGCATTCGATGATGACACACACAAACCAGGATGAAGACGAGGGAGCTGACTTTGAGAGAAAAGCAAGCAATTTGGATGCTAACAGAAAAGAGGATTAGAGCTACAGCAAAAACAAAGGGCATGGAGAAATCAAGAGTTTGGAAATCACCAGCAACCAACAACTACCTGATCGACTGAGAAAACAACAGTAGTTGATGACAGACAAATCATAAAAGCTGTGAAAATGAACCCTAAAAGACGTGTCTGTAAAATCACCAACAACTTCCAGAAAGCTGGGGTGATGCTCTGACAATCTACTGTCCTCAGGAGACTTTGACACAGAATTACAGATGCTACACAGCAAGATACAAACCTCTGACTAGCTCTAAAAATAAAAAGGCAAGATTAGAGTTTGCAAAAAAGCACAAAGGTGAGCCAGAAGAGTTTTGGAACTGTGTTTATGGACCGATGAGACAAAGATGAACCTTTATCGAAGTGATGGGAAAGCAAAAATGTGGAGAAAAAAAGGGAACTGCAATGATCCCAAGCACACAGCCTCATCTGTAAAGCATGGTGGAGGTGGTGTCATGGCATGGGCATGCATGGCTGTCTCTGGAACAGACCCTCTCAACTTTACTGATGACTTAATGTATGATGACAGTAGCAGAATGAATTTGGAAGGGTGCAAAACCATCTTGCCTACCAATATTCAAGAAAATGCCACCAGATTCATTGGGAAGTGCTTCATATTGCATCAGGACAATGACCCAAAACACCCTGCCAGTTCAGTCAAGGAGTTTATAAGGGCAAAGAAATGGAAAGTCTTAGATTGCCCAAGTCAATCTACAGATTTAAATCCGATTGAACATGAATTTCACCAGCTGAAGAGGAGAGTAAATGCAGAAACTAGAATTGGAATTGGCTGCATTAAAAGCTGGGGAAAGTATTTGAAAGGATGAGACCAAGAGTCTTATGATGTCTATGGGTCACAGACTCACTGCTGTGATTGTGCGCAAGGGATCTGCAACTAAATAATAGCTTTTAATCTTTTATATCTGCCTTATGTTCAACTGTCCCAATACTTATGCTCACATCAATGAGTGGGATGAACTCTAAAAGTGCTGTTCTTTTTATTTAGTAAAACATGTATGTGTTGAAACGGCTAATAATAAAATGTGACATTCTGTAGTTTTGTCTCATATTCATCTTTTCGTCATATTTGCAAATGTCTTGACTCCACAGCCAACAGAACAATTTTGTCTTTACTGTTCCAATACTTTTGGAGGGCACTGTATATATTAGGGGTGTCCCGACTAAGGATTTTCATAGTCGAAATTTCATTTTCGAATCTTGCCGATAGTCGACTGATAGTCTATTCATATGTTTGGGGGTGGGGCAAAATACATTACTAAGAGTCAAGTCAGACATTGGACAGTCATAATTACTGACGTTAACAAACAGGGAAAATGTGTAACAGACGCCTCAGATATAAACAGGGTAAATAATGTTTTATGTTTTGATTAAAAGATAGTTAACAAACGTCAGCAAAACCCTAAGAATTCACAAAATTGTTTTACAATAGTGCTCTCAATATAACATCATGTAGCCTATATGACAGTTATTAATGTTCTGCATTTTTGTTTTGAGCTGCACGCGCTGAAGATGACCAGTAGAATGAAGCATTTGATAGCAGGTTTTTAATCAATGGGATTTAACTCATTTATCTCATATAAAATGCTTCGTTATTTATACAACATAACGTTATATTATGACTTATAGGCTATCTGCACAAAATGCCCCGAATGCATGAACGTGTCTGCGCGGCTCTAAATGAACTCCTTTTGTGGACGCTTTCTTCACGCAACAACGTGCAGAAACACGGAAACTAAACTCACAGCATTTTATTATAATAGTGTTCTCAGTATAATGTTATGTATATGACAGTCCCAATCATAGTTATTAATATTATGCATTGTTTTTTGTCCTGCTCGCACTGCGCACTGAAGAGATAATCGCTTTACTGCAGCTTAACTCAACCAAATGCATCTTATACGAGATAAATAATATAGGCTACATATAAACCAGCTGAAATGTTTTGAAATCACTTATACCCTAACTGATAAAAAAAATCCAGTCTTTCACTCTGCCAGTGTCAGTTTGAGTCTTGTTAAAGATTTAAATCCCTGCTGCTTTTCTGTCGGTCACAGATCATGAAAAGTGAAACTTAAATCTATAGGGGTGGTTGGATTTATTCAGGCACGTTAAAATATTCATTTAAAGCTTCTTTCTTTTCAGATTCTTATTTACAGCATTTTCATAATAGGCTGTATATTAACTTACTCTATGTGAAATCAGACATTTGAGCACCCCCATATAGCCAAAATGGCATGATCATAACACCCCGCGAATATTCGACTGTGAGATTGTAGTCGAATCAGGCTCCTCCTATCGAAGCATCGAATCGTCGACTATATATATATATATATATATATTATATATGTAAGTTGAAATTTAAACTTTAAAAACTTGGCAGCTTGAAATAAAACAAGTTGAAGTTGAAATACTAAAATCACAGAAGCACATAATAAAATTACAAAAATTTGAACTAAAATTAAAATATAAAAATAAAGCTAACTGACTAAATCAGAAATAGAAATGAAAAGCATATATCAAAATTACTAAAACTTAAACTAAAATATAAAATTAACAAAAATAAATCTAAGTGAATGAAAAAGCTCATTCAAAATATGAATAAATATTATCATATTTATTAAATAATATAAAAATAACACTGCTCAAAACCAATGGCATTGGAATTACGTCAAAGCTGGAATGATATATCTTGCCTTGTGATATTTGGATATGCACAAACATGAATGAGACTCAAAATATTATCATTAAATAATTTACTATTTTAGCCTTTTTAAAATCACACAAAATTATAATATGATTTAAGACTTTGAATAGGGGTGACCTCGAATATTCGATAATTCGATAGGAGGAGGCTGATTTGACTACAATCTCACAGTCGAATATTCGCGGGGTGTTATGATCATGCCATTTTGGCTATATGGGGGTGCTCAAATGTCTGATTTCACATAGAACTACCGGTTTTCTCCCAATAAGTTAATATACAGCCTATTAAGATAATGCTATAAATAAGAATCTGAAAACACTTCCATAATCCGTGACCAACAGAGGAGCATTTTGGCAGCTGTGATTTAAAACTTTAACAAGACTCAAATTGACACCGGCAGAGTGAAAGACTGGATTTTTAAATCAGGTAGGGTACAAGTGATTTCGAAACATTTCAGACGGTTTATATATATCGTGTTTATATTATTTATCTCGTTTAAGATGCGTTTGGTTGAGCTGAGCTGCAGTAAAGCGCTTCATTGTAATAGGCTACTACGGTGATTATCTCTTCAGCGCGCAGTGCCAGCAGTACAAACAACAATGCAGAATATTAATAACTAAGACTGGGACTGTCATATACATAACATTATAATGAGAACACTATTATAATAAAATGCTGTGAATTTTTAGAGTTTAGTTGCCGTGTTTCTGCATGTTGTTGCGTGAAGAAAGAGCGCAGACACATTCATGCATTCGGGGCATTTTGTGCAGATAGCCTATAAGTCGTAATATTAACGTCATGTTGTATAAATAACGAAGTGTATTCTATATGAGATAAATGATGAGTTAAATCCCATTGATTAAAAACCTGCTATCAAATGCTTCATTCAACTGGTCATCTTCAGCGCGCGCAGCTCAAAACAGAAATGCAACTACTGTCATATACATAACGTTATAATGAGAGCACTATTGTAAAGATTTTGTGAATTGGGTATATGTCGAACGTCACCTAATCAAACCCGGAAAACAGGTCTCATCGCTTCCGCTTGTCGGAGAACGTACAATGGACTTTTAAGGTAATCAGTTAAATCAGCTAGCTGTTTTTATTGTTGACGTTTTATTCGACTTTTGTATATAAATGTTATTGAAAAGAATAAAATTTTTAACTTTTATATATCAATCCACATATGTGATGGACATTGGTTATGATTATCTTTAGTGTCTACTTTGAAGGCATCTTGAGTAAAAAAGCTTCATATTTAACGGGCACTTGCAAAACGCGTAAACCGGAAGCAACGAGACCTGGTTAGCAGAATACAGAAGTCTGTTGCACATAACCCGTATTCTTAGGGTTTCGCTGATGTTTAATATTAACTATCTTTAAATCAAAACATAAAACATTATTTTTGTATCTGCGAGGCATTCGTTACACATTTTCCCTGTGTGTTAATGTCAGTATGACTGTCGAATGTCTGACTTGACTCTTGGTAATGTATTTTTCCCCGCCCCCAAACATATGATTCGACTATCAGTTGACTATCGGTGTCATGAATCCGGTTCGTGGTCTTCCGTCCACTTGCCATCGGAGGTCGCCCTTCCATCACATTGACTGATCACACAGTTGTCACCAATCACACGCTCACCTGCGAGCTATTACACACTCTACTTAATACTGACCCAGATCCTGCTCTAGTCGCCGAGTATTGTTCTAGCATTTAGCACTCTCCTAGTGTTAGCTGCCTTACTGAGCCTTTCTGTGTTTCTGTTTAGTTTCCAGTATTGTTCTGCGTTTATCTCTCACCGAGTGATAGCTGCTTTACTGAGTCTAGTCTCCAGTTCTAGTTAGTCTAGACTTTTTCGTGTTGCCTTGTTTCCTGTTTCCTGATTCCTGCCTGTGTATCTTGGATTAACCCTTGTCTTGCCGTTCAGGACTCTGTCTGTACCTCGCCTGGACTATTGCTCATGGTACTGGACTACCCCTCTTCTCAAGCCCTCTGGATATTGTTCGCCGATCGTAGACCCACGCTTTCCTTAGGATTTACTCTTGGTCTGGCCTGTGTTATACTTGTTTGCCACTATTTGAACCATGCCTGTTATGACCACGTCTCTGTCTAATAAAAGCCTGCAAATGGATCCGCACGTCTCGCGTCTCATTCGCACCGTTACAATCAGCAAGATTTGAAAATTCAGATTCGACTATGAAAATCCTTAGTCGGGGACACCCCTAACTTGGAAATAGTGTACAGATCTTATGGACAACTGTTATGGCCACCATTCACTTTCATTGTGAATGAAACAGCAGCGTGAAAATTCTGCTTTATGTCTCCTTTTGTGTTCCAATGAAGAAAAAAAAAAATTAAACAAGTTTGGAAAGACCTGACACTGAATAAATGATGACATAATTCAAATTTTTTGGGTGAACTGTGTGAATGGAAGGAATGGAGAGGGCTTAAAACATATGACGCCTTTAATGCATATACAGTATGTATATATATATATATATATATATATATGTCTCTTCCAGTACAACAGAAAAACCTGAAGAAAGAAATTAAGTCTAACAAACTTAATTTTTTGTAACTTGTGTATGAGACATCAGTCATTTTTCATATATCTCTGAGTTGTAATTACAAACTTTATTGGAATCACTGGGCTCTCCTGTGAACCAATAGGTCCACAGCACGAAAAATTGAGAAAGAAAGTGCATGTAAAAAATAGCCTGCGAGATTAAGAAAGGATGAAAGAATATTGACTTAATATTGAGCAATTAAAGTGTGTCTCATCCCCGGTTGTTTAAACACGGCGTCCCCATGCACAGCCTGATGAATCTGCCTCTAGATCCCACCGGAGTGGAGCGCTGATGACTAACATGATATTTTTACTCAGTAATTATGTAACTCATCGGAAACGCAGCACAAGTGTGAAGCACATGGAAGGTGCAGATACGGTCCACACGATCCAGGAATTGTTTGCCCACCAAAGTGTTTCTGACACCTTTTGCTTTGCACATTATGTCCAGGATTGTCCGTGCCAAAGTGCTGCTTTAAGCAACCTTTATTTTAAGGCTTTGTTCTTGGTAATATTCAGATTAAATACATTGACTTGCATTAAGAGGCTTGAAGATTCATTATATCAAAGAAGAACATTCATGAAGTCACAGAGGTTATAACAAGTCTGTAAAACATCAAACTGTAGGAGGAGACAGCATCTGCGTTTCAAAGATGTTTTTGGGAGATGTGACGTACCTTAATGTCAACCAGTAACCAGTGTCTCCAGTAAGCGCGAGAAGGTTTCTGACGACTAGGAGCATCTGGATCCACCATTAATAGAGTGTATTTCTTCTCCTAAAAAGAAAGAAAGAAAGAGAAAGAATTAAAGAAAGAAAGGGGTTTATTTTGTGACAGCTAATTATAATACCACTTAGTACATGGCTAATTACAAATGATAAATAAATAAATAAATATTGTGAAAACACTTAAAAAACATGAACAATTATACAGTTAAGCATCATTATACAAAATGATAATATAATATAATATAATATAATATAATATAACTACCACAAAGAGACAATATTCATTTTAACTGTTGATCAATTTACTATTTTCAAAAAATTGATTCTTGAAGATTAGTTACATCCTTGATAGTAATGTAATAATGATTATGTATTAAATAATAATTACATTACATGTGTTTTGCTTTTTGTTCTCATCATCAAGTTTCACTTTCCTCCTCCTATTTCCTTTAGAAACATCAGTTACTTTAACTATTGCTGAAAACCCAGCGTTTTTAGCAAGTGACGTACGGAAGAAAACTTTAATTAGTTACTGATATTCTCAGACCACCTTCCATTCTCACACATTCACCAAATCACAATCTGTCTGCGAAGTTTTCTTTACTTTCTCTCTCTCTCTCTTTCTCTCTCTCTCTTTTTTTTTTTTTTTTATGAAAAACACTTCTCCATAAACAACCTGGCACATATTTTGGGTGCTACACATTAACAATGACTGACCAACTTAATTGCTCCAACTACTCATCTTCGCAAGTCCCCTTAAAGTTGAAGAACTGGGAGAGCAGATTGAATTATTGCGTGAGCACATTTGTCATCCCTGGTGCTGAGCCCAAAATCTGCCAGACCATATGATAGCGTTATTATTATACGCCTCTCTCAAGAAAACAGTGCTGTCAATCACGATTGTTGCCATGCAACAATAGCCCCTCCCCACAACATCAAGACTAAGACGGAGACAAAAGCAAAACACTGTATAAATTAAACCCATATGGCATATACAGGAAAATAAAATAAATTACAAAAAAGACAAAATGACAACAAATAAAATAATAATAATAATAAATAAAAAGAATAACAATCTGATTAAAATAAAATAACTAAAAATTAGGTTTCCATTATAAAGTATATAAATATAAATTGCTATACAAATTAAACATATTAAAATAAAGTTTTATATTAAACAGAGGTCATTTTTAAATGATTTTATTTAGTTTTAGTTCACACTTTTTTATTTATTTATTTTTTTGATTTCCTCTGCAGCCTCAAGACAATTTATAATAAACTCTAATCAGACAAGCCTATTTTTAAGCAACTAAAGCATGCAAATAAAAATCCCTGATTTTCTAAGGTCTCTAGAGCCTAAATCCTCTGCTCACCTGACACAAAGCAATAAGCTCAAACAACCATAAGCCTAATAATCGGATGATGTTTAAGTTTAAGTGATAGCAGCTCCAGGCGATATTCAAAGAGGCAGAACAATGCTGCCTCCTCCACTGGCTGTCACTGTAAACCCTGACTGGATCTCACTGATCTGACCCCCCGTGGACAGATTAAATACCCTGCTCAGACCTGTTGCTGAAAATGCGATTTTTATCCAAACGGCCATGATGAAGGGTTGACGAAACCTTTGGAAGTGAATAAATGATTAGTGATACTTGTTAAACCAGCACTTAAATAAATCTCAGGAGTTTAATGGTGCACTACATACAACTTTAATCGTACTGTCTTTGGGGGCTCGTCCGGGATATGGAACATAATAAATATGCACAGTACACAAATATATTATGTAAACAAAAACTTTTAGTTTCGATGCTATTAATCGCGATTAATCGTTCAACAGCACTAAAAACATTACAGATCACAGAACAAGTGGCAGGTCTATTGCGCTTACACAACACTTTATGCACAGATCTATTGACATATCAATTTACATATAAATTGCAATATTTCACACACACACACACACACACACACACACACACACACACACATTAGGGATGGGCGATATGGGCTTAAAAATATATGACGATAATTTCTGGTATTTATTGCCATTTATAGGGTGCCCTCGCACAGAAATTTCACATCGCATCGCAGAAGTATTAAAACTGACGATGCTCCGGGAAATCCCTAATATGGACAAAATAGACAAAGGCTATGTATAATGTATATTTATAATGCAATGCTCACCGACATTGCTTTATCATTGTATATACAGTACTACTATAAAATAGTATGATTTCTGCCTCATTCTGTGATATGAAACCACGTCAGATCACAAAAAGGTATTTCAAACACTCAACTTGTTATAAAGTTAATTTGGAGAAAACACATCTCAATAAATTATATCTTTGTAAATGACATGCAAAACTGTATTGCACACGTGCTACTGTAATACATTTATTCATTGCACAGACTGATTTTTTGCCACACTGTACAACCCTCACCAAACCAGTTCCAGACTGCAGAAGGAGCTTCTCATTTAGTGATAAACTCCTCTTCTGTTTCACGTCCGCCTTCCACCATGTCGCTCCGCACGGTCGCACACAGAAATGTGTCAACAACTAGACTTTATCGTTATTATTGTGGGAAGACTAATTCTTATCCTGGGGAGAATTTTTACTGGTATATCACAAACGATAAGATATCGCCCCTAACACACATATAGGCTATATATACACATATACAGTGCATTCAGAAAGTATTCAGACTCCCTTCACTATTTTTTTCAATTTTGTTAGGTTGTAGGTTTCTCCGATCTGCATATATGATCATGGCGCTCAACTAGAGTGACCATCAGGTTCTTGGTCACCAGTCTAGACAAGGCCCTTCTCCATCAATTGCTCAGTTTGGCAGGGCGACCAGCTCTTGGAAGAGTCCTGGTTGTGCCAAACTTCTTCCATTTGAGAATTATGGAAGCCACTTTGTTCTTGGGAACCTTCAGTGCAGCAGAATTTTTTTTGAAGCCTTCCCCAGATCTGTGCCTCGATACAATCCTGTCTCTGAGCTCTGCAGGCAGTTCCTTTGACCTCATGGCTTGGTTTTCATGGCCTGCAATCAATTTAATTTACCACAGGTGGACTCCAATCAAGGTGTAGAAGCATCCCAGCAATGATCAAGAGAAATGGGAGGCACTTGAGCTAAATTTAATTTAATTTAATTGAATACTTATGTAAATGTGATATTTAAGTTTTTTTCTTTTTAATAATTTGCAGACATTTCTAAAATTCTGTTTTCACTTTGTCATTATGAGGGACGGAGTGTAGATTAATGAGAAAAAAATGAATTTAGTATCAGTATCAGAATGTAGTATCAAGCTGCAACATAAAACTGAAAAAACAGTGAAGGGGGTCTGAATACTTTCTAAATGCACTGTATGTGTATATATATATCTCAGTGGCGTTCCATCTATATAAGCTGCGAATGCGCCACATACCCAGGCCATCTGAGAGAATGAGTTCACGGGCTAATTAATATAAATATGATTATAAGTTGATACCTTATCATTTGAGATGTATATATATATATATATATATATGTGTGTGTGTGTGTGTGTGTGTCAAATGTTGCAATTTATAAGTCGATTGATATATTGAAAGAAATCTGTGATTGGAGATTTGTGATTGTGATAGGCTAAAATACTCAGCGCTCCAAAACGTTACATTTGTAAATATGCATTTGAAGGCAGCCATATATCAGCAGGTACCGGAAGTACCAATACCTTTGACAACACTACTATATTGTATATATTTACATTTTTCAGTGATATAACAATCAAGTAGTTGAGATTTGCTATATTATACAGTACATACCGTTTAATGAATGTACTGTATGTATGCGGGTAAGGTTGGATCCAGTCTTATGCCAACGTGTAATGTTTACTTTCAAAAACAGTGTGATACTTGCATATTTTAAAAGTGTATATATATATATATATATATATATATATATATATATATATATATATACACACACACACACACAGTATATTATTTACAGTGTTGCACACTTGTCTGCTAAACTTTCATTTTAAGTGCATTACTATAAATATCTTTAATTGCTTTTTACAAATTGACTGACAAGTTGTAATTATATTCCATGATAAGTGACAGCATGCCACCGATACTGTTAATAGTTAATGTTGTATTTAAATGCAAGAATATTCCTTTAATAATTTGACTAGAGTACTTCAATGTACATGCTTCATTGTCCGTACTTGTGTGCAGTATCAAAACTTTCATGATGGTGAATAGGTCCAAACTTTTAATCGTTATTCTGGTCTCAACAATCATATTATTGTAACATCAATAAACTACTGACATTAGGACCTATTTTCAGTGTTTCCCCTAATAAATGTGGAGAAAGCACATGCATTATGTGGGTGTGTGTCGCTGGGGTAGAGAATATATGTGTGTATGTGTATAATTAATGTGCATTTAGACAGATGGAGGAAGCAAATGCAGAGGAAAGAGAGGACAGGGAGGGAAGGTGTGAAGAGATGCAGTCTTCCCTCCACCAGCTGGGACAGGGTATGGTTTAGGTGTACTCAAAAACAACATAATGTCTTACTATTTGTGGATTAAAATCATTTTCATTTGTCTTTCATGAAGAAGTTCTGATCGTTGGTGTCATGTACACTAACTAATGTCATATAAGAACCTGAATGGCCTAGAAATCAAGCTAAACACAATAACACACACTGCACAGCAACATATTTCCACTTTCTGAAGAAAGAGTCCAGAAAGACCCAGGCTCAAAATCAAGTATTCAAATCACTTTGATTGTCATTTCCTTTTAGAGATTTCACAATAACATGTTCTATACTTTATCTTACACTATAATGCAATTATTGTAAATTATGCTCTGCTGGAGCCATGGCCTAGCTGTTAACATGCTTCAGATTTTAAGGACCAACAGTGTCCCCAGAGAGAAAAAAAACAAAAAAAAAACAAAAAGGTTTATAATGCTGGTTTACCAACAATGGAAATCAGTCCCTGGTGTGTTTCAGCCTTCGGGCTGTGTCTTGGGCTTTTTCTTCTAGTTATTACTGCTATGTTGGTTGCATAGTAAACTGCACCTGGGGATTCATAAATTTTGGATTCCTGTAGCCTCTTAAGGCTGGTTCACACAGTTTTTTGCTTTTAAAAACAAGACATGGCAAAAGAATGGGGAATAAATGCAAAGCCTTGAAATGCGTATTTAAAAGTTAAACTTATTTGTTTTTAGAATGCTATGCCATGTGCACGATTGTGAGTGTAACGGTCAAACTAGGGATGCAACGATACCATTTTTTCAGAACCGATCCGATCCCGAAAATTCTGAGTATCTGCCGATACCGATCCAATCCGATACCAGCACTTTTTTTTTTTTTTAAATCAATGTATTATTTCTATAATTCTGTGTGTTGACCTAATCATCACTCTTTTGTGTTAAACAATCTACTAAATATAGACAACTTCATTTTAATGAAAAATGACAAATGAAAAAATATATAATCATAATCTATGAAAAAAAAAAAATTACTTTGTAAAATTTTACAAAAGTTACTCTAGAAAAATCATGGGCACACAACCATTTTATAAAATCTAATCATTTAGTGAAACAACGTTATTTAGCAGGGACCAACTAAAAGTTAATAAGTGTAGGACTAAATCTGGTAAAATGTTACACATTGCTCTTTGTATTGTTGTAAAATACATTAATGAAAAACAAGTAAATATATTTATAAATATATACTATAAAATTAAAACATATTTCTTTTAAATGTATAACACAGTAAAGGCGGCAGCAACAGCAATAGATAGGACAGAACAAGAAAGACTATTAATAATCTTTCATTGCGCAAAAGTATTATAATACGAAAGGCTCCAACACAGAGCGGCACAAAGTGCTTATGCGCATCCCGTGCGCAGAATGATACGCTTGAAGCAACACAAGAGTCGCAGCACTCCGCAGTCCGCATAGAGAAGTTCAAAGCACAAAGAGAAGAGATACTGATGCAGGGGCGGTTCTAGTCCACAGTAACTGGGGAGGCCAGACAGGGGCCACTTGTGCTTTTTTAAAATTCATCTTAACCTTTAAGTATTATTAATTCAGTCATTTTTCACCATGTCATGTATCATTGGAATCTCTAGAAGTAATCTATAACAATTTCAACTAAAATGAATATTTCATCATGTTTCATTTATTTTGACAAATAATTTTGTATGTCAGGGGCATCATTTTTGAGGGGGCTCTCATGCTTGTCATATGACCCACAGCAGCCACAATACCACTGTATAACTGATATAGGCTTATGCATTATTACTTTTTTATTCGAAATATTCCCAAAATATATCATGAAATATCTCGATTCTCAAATATGCATGTAAATGCATTTTGCACCTTTAAAGATTATGTTAGTTGCTCTATAACAGGCGATAGGCAAAGTAGCCTAATAGTGTAATATTAACTTTGCATAAACTTTGCTTTTTACTTAAGTGCCAGATGTCATACCATGAAATGAGTGTCATACCATAAACATATAATACGACTGACTTTGTATTTTATGTGGATTTAATTAAAACATTGTAAGTTACTAATTAGCCCATAACACTTTCATTGTACAAAAAGAGCAAAGAACGTTTACATTATCAAAGAACATTTTCACTTCAGTCTAGCGGGTTCAAGCTCTCTCAAAAACTCCCATAATAATCTCTAAAGCTGTTTACACTGTGAAATTAATATTTTACTTACATTCGTACATCTTCACTTTGTTATTTCTGAGGAGAGAATTCAGTCAGCGAGCGTGCGCGGTGACGAAATAGCAGCGCTTCGGCGATGACTCATCTGAACGCTTCTGATTGGTCCTTGCATTCATAAGCTCAACAGAATCGTATGGGATTGGTTATAATGCGCAGTGCTTTAAAAACGTGTGTGCCTCTGGCTCTGTGCCAGCCAGCGAAAGCAGATTTGAATTTAACAGCTTTTCTTTTTATATACTTTACAGGACAAACTGTGCATTTCACCCAAAATTGTTTGGTGTGATATGATTCCAAATTTAGAGGGGGCCAAAGGGGGGGCCAAGCTTGTTGACAGGGGGGCACTGCCAATATCGGAGCCGATACCAATGGTGAGTATCGGATCGATGCATCCCTAGGTCAAACACATCCATCTAGCAAGTTTACATTGAAAAACAATTGAAAAACAACACAGTGATATGGAAAAACATCAGTGATGTCAAAGTTTTCTTTGTTTGAGGCCAGAAAAATTTTGGAGTCACAAACCAGGGTTTGGAGATCGGTCTAGGGTTTTTGTTGTGTGTAAAGTACAAGAAATTTAAATATCTTTTACAACCCGAATTCCGGAAATGTTCAGACATTTTTTTAAAATTTGAATAAAATTAAAACTAAAACACTTTTAAATCACATGAGCCAATTTTTTATTCACAATAGAACATAGATAACATAACAAATGTTTAAACTGAGAAATTTGACAATTTTATGCACAAAATGAGCTCATTTCAAATTTGATGCCTGCTACAGGTCTCAAAATAGTTGGGACGGGGGCATGTTTACCATGCTCTAAAACCTTTATATACACCTTTCAGCATTCGTAGTGCCTTCCAAAACATGCAAGCTGCCCATACTGTATGCACATACCATCAGAGATGCTGTCTTTTGAACTGAACGTTGATAACATGCTGGAAAGTCTCCCTCCTCTTTAGCCCGGAGGACATTGCGTCCATGATTTCCAACAAGAATGTCAAATTTGGACTCGTCTGACCATAGAACACTTTTCCACTTTGAAACAGTCCATTTTAAATGAGCCTTGGCCCACAGGACACGACGGCGCTTCTGGAAGATGTTCACATATGGATTCTTTTTTGCATGATAGAGCTTTAGTTGGCATCTGCAGATGGCACGGCGGATCGTGTTTACCGACAGTGGTTTCTGGAAGTACTCCTGGGCCCATTTAGTGATGTCAATGACAGAATCATGCTGATGAGTGAGGCAGTGTCGTCTGAGGGCCCGAAGACCACGGGCATCCAACAAAGGTCTTCGGCCTTGTCTCTTATGCACAGAGATTTCTCCAGTTTCTCTGAATCTTTTGATGATGTTATGCACTGTTATGCCTTTGCAATCTGACATTGAGGAACGTTGTTTTTAAAGTATTCCACAATCTTTTTATGCAGTCTTTCACAGACTGGAGAGCCTCCGCCCATCTTTACTTCTGAGAGACTCTGCCTCTAAGACATCCCTTTTATAGCTAATCATGTTACAGACCTGATGTCAATTAAATTAATTAATTGCTAGATGTTCTCCCAGCTGAATCTTTTCAAAATTTGTTTGCTTTTTCAGCCCTTTGTTGCCCCGCCCCCCCGCCAATTTTTAGACCTGTACCAGGCACCAAATTTGAAATGAGCTCATTTAGTGGATAAAAGTGTAACATTTCTCAGTTTAAACATTTGTTATGTTCTATGTTCTATTGTGAATAAAACATTGGCTCAAGTGATTTGAAAGTCTTTTAGTTTTCATTTTATTCAAATTTAAAAAACATCCCAACATTTCCGGAATTCGGGTTATATAACAAAAATAAAGTTTAAAACAAATAAACAAATAAATAAACTTTTAAAACAAATCCCAAACCAAATAAAACACATAAATTAATAAATGATACAAATAAAATAAATCTCTTTATGTAAACTAAGACTTTGCCTGTGCTTTTTTTAAACATATTTTTATTTTATTTTTCTTTCAGCATGTTCACATTTTCCAAAATTATGCTATAAACTACATAAAAGAATGAGAACGCAAATTGACTCTCTGACAGCAGGTGGTGCTTACAGACCAGCCGCAATACAACTTTTCCTTTGTTACTGCTCTAAACAAACCAGTGCTGCGCTTATAAACACTACTTTAATATGCATTATACAGAGACAAGATGAAAAAAAAAAAAATACCGTCAGTCAGTCGGTTGCCCTTGAGATACATTCATATAAAACCCCACCCCCTATTGTATCATGATTCATTTAACATTCAACTTGAATCAACACATATTTTCATTGATTTTAAACTCGGGTGTATTGTTACATCCTTATTGCATGGTCTTTTTTTCAAACAGTAATAAAAAAAATTTCTTCACAATATGATCTATACCACACATATAGAAAATAGGTTGAATTTTCATTACCTGCCAACCTTAATGTAGACGCATTACCTCATACACACTAGACTTGAAGACTAACTAGTCCATTAAAGCAACTTAACTTTACAGTACTACAGACAATCCTAACTATTTATAGTTTCAAATTTTGGCATCACACCAGAACACCAATGAAAGCTCACATCAGGGGTTCTGATTCTTGCCTGGAGGTCTTTTGAACACTGCAGTATGATAGAAACCATTTGATGTGTACGTGTAATAGTGAGAAACAGAAACATGGAACATAGAACATGCAACATAGTAGGTCTGTCTTAAAATGTTCAGTATTGCAGCCTGACCCCTTTGACTTTAGCCATGCCAGTCAGTGTGATATTACAATCTTAAACCTATGATCAATTGCTCACTTATTCAATTGTGAAAATGGAAATCAATACCTTCTACCAAGAATATACAATTAATATGCTTTTCTAAAAGAGTTTTTGAAATAGTAGCCTGGAAGTTAGCTTTAAGTATCAGTCTTGAAGTATGCAATTTCAATTCTCCGCATGGGCACTAGTTACACATTATTTTTTATGAGCAAATACACTATGGAAATGGGATGATTCCAGTAAGAAACTGCGACAAACATGTAGGTGATGAAGGAATGAGGAAAAAAAGTAGCTAAGATGAAGAGAGAAAAGAAGTACAGAGAAATCAAGGCCCCATTGTGAGTTTATAAGTTCATGGTTTATCCCTGACCCGATACCAAGCCGTGTTGTCCATTCAAAAGCCTATAAATATCCATTCGGCTTTATCCTTCCCTCTCTCTCGATAAACACACACAGACGACCATAAACACACACACACACACAAACACACACTTGGGACCCACAGCTAACGCAACACAATCAATCCCAAATCCCTCTTTAAGCAGTGAAAACACTTGAACTGGTTGGGTAATTAACAGGTATCTGTGTTGTGATTAAGATACAGAGACGGCTTAAGGATCATCGACTGTAGCCTGGTGCAAGGTTAGCCGATCAATGAGTAAATACAGGGGAAATTGGCCCATTAAAAAGAGCACCAGTTGAATACTGATCTCAAAAATGGAGAACAATTACATCTAACAAATGGTGCAAAAAGTTTCCAAGATCTCAAAACCTAGCAAACCTAGACAGCATATTTTGGCATCAAAGACCCAAAGTTGATTGTTAAAATGTGCCAATGATTCCTGAAAGAGCTGAGACACAGACAAAACAAAAACAATCTACATTTCATTGTGTATGCATCAATCAACTAACTTGTTCCCCATTACATGAATCAGTAAATCGTGAACACAAAGGGCATTGATGCACCAAACATTAGGACACTGATGATTGAATGACCTGCAAGATTGTATAGATAGATTATTATAAATTTGCCACCAACTTGCCTAAACTTAAAATAGTTATGAATTGTCATTAGACTGTGTTGGCAAGACTGACAGGGCTCAGCACTGAAATGTAACAAGCAATATTCTTCTAGTATCTTTTACTATCGTGCTGTTTTGTTAAAAGTGCTCAATTATTGATGAACTCATTAATGTCACATTATTCCTTCTACACATTTATTCTTGGCTCAGTCTTGACTAAATCATTGCACAGCACTGAAAATTAAGGAGCAGTACAGAGACCACCTGAGCACACTTGTAAGCAGGTGAGAGTTTAGACGTGTTGAGAGACGAGATATAAGAGGATGGAAGAATAAGGAGAAAATTAAGTGAATAGTATTGGAAAAAAGACAAAGGGATGCAATAGGATAGAATAAGAAAGGACAAAGGAAGAGGACAGAGGAGTACAGCGGAGGTTTGGGGAGGAGGGCTGGTTTGGGCTGCTATCAGGACAGGGGATGGGGCCGTTCTCAGGGGTCAAAGGGGTTTAAGGTCAGAGCAGGGGCAGTAATTGAATCCAGTCTGTGGTGGAAAAAGGGACAGTGGAAATGCTGAGATTAAACTGGGACAGGAAACACACACACTTAAACACCGCTTCGCTCTGTCCTCATTTCCCACACACACATATAGGTCACTGTCTTAAAAGAGAACATTTAGGGTTAGGAAAGATGTCCCTTACTGTCAATGCTGGTCTGTACCTTCAGATATCTTTGCCTAATGAGTGACTAAAGAATAAAACCGAGACACAGGACAAGCTTCATCTATTATAAGTGAAACACTGGCTACTTATCGCTATAAAAAATTTACTCCACTCAGTACAACAATATAGACCTTTATTTATTCTCATGTATATATTATATATTATTTAAATCTACCTACAACCAGGGCTGATGAATTTTTTTTTTTTTTAGCAACTTCAGTCATTATTTACTCACCCTCATATTGTTCCAGACTATGTATGAAGTTGTTTTTAGTGGATTTTTCTAAGAATCTTTATAGAGCTCTTTTCGATACAATGAGGGGAAAAAACACTCAAACATTAAGACACACTATAATATAAAAAGGTAAAAAAAAAATTAAAAAAATAAAAAATAGAAAAAAGCAGCTGTGATTGTCAGAACTTTACAAAAAAAAAAGTATCAGCATTTTAAGTCAAGTTCTACATGCTGTTAAAATCAAATAAAAACATTTTAATAAAGTTAAATTTACAGTAAAAAAAACATTAAATAAAATAATATTTATATAATAAAAATCAGTTTTTACCTTTATAATATACTAACAACAACTATCTGAAAAACACAGGTGGAAATGAGAAAACCACATGTAGACGAAGCTCACCACATATAGCTTTTTCACAAGCTGAAATAAATACTAAATAGTATTATTATACCTATAAATGTAGTGTCATACACACAAATACAAAACACACCACATTAAAATAATGCAATAAACATTACTTTAACAACATTAGACGTAACAAAACCTAAATGTACAAAGCTGATAACAAAAGACTAAGAAGAAACAGTTATTTCAATGAAAAACATCAAATCAATACTGAATTCTATGAATTCTGTACAGTTTTTCACTTCAGATTTTAAGATGACATTTTCCACTTCCAAAAACTAAATTTTAAGAGTACTGTACATTTTTGTACTGTAAAATTACATTAGATCTATCAAAATGTTTAACTGTAACCAACCACAGCTGTCAAATTTAATTTGCAATTATTTAAAATTGTCACAACAATACATGTTATGCCAGGTTTGAAATCAATGCATTCTAAAAGCTATTGTTTTTGCCCAGAATAAATTTAGGCATCTGAAAGTGTCAATCAAAATTGAGAGCTACTGCAAAAAAGACTATTATAAGTGTAAAATTATACTCTATGCCTCACATAAAAGTTCTTGAATGGATAAGAGAAGCTAATAATTCTGCAAAATTCTCCTTTTCAGTTCCTCAGAGGATTTTTTTTTTTTATAGGTTTTGAATAACATGACTGATTTTTTTATGTCTGTAGGAAGTGTCTTGCTCAAGGGCAATATGGCAATATTTCGGATATCCAGTCTTGAGCTTTAACCATTCTACAATCCACTCCCAAAATACAAAGTTTCCCTGTCGAGGAACAAAAACCCTGGTGTCCTGTACGACAGTCAGACCTATTGTCCACATTTACAAAGACAGTTGCAGAGTGTATGCAGCATGTATGCTTGAGTTTAGCATTTGCAAATGCTGCTTTGTGTGTATGTGTGTGTGTGTGGGAGAGAGAGCGAATGGTCATGGGCTCTCATAAGCAGAGCTCCTGCCATGCCACCACCCACCGAAGTAACCTGAACTTCATACCATCTTGCGCAAAAAGGCTCTAGAGATGCAAACGCAGCATGTCAAAAAGTGATTACAGTTATTACTGAATGGCTGTGGGTGACATGAATGTGGTTCCTTAACGCTCTGCGCTGCTAAGTGTTCGTTTCCTGCTATTAACAGACATGGACTTCCAGCTATTCGTCTCTTACTAACACTAATATGGCATGGCAGGGGCAGGAGTGGACGCACAGAGCAATCAACATTAGAGATGCCACAGTGAAGGGTTAGTAATGTAGAAACAAACGTGTTTTCAGACTGGAAACACGGAATGGACGATATAAAGTCCTAGAGGGTAGGTGGGATGAAGAGGGAAAATGTATATAAAAGTTTGCAATACAATTTTGGAGAAAACATTTTAATTTGGGAAGCACTCATAATTGAAATTCTGGCAAAAATACATTAAGCTTTATTAAAATAGGGGAAAATACATGATAAAAAAATACAGCTATATATATACAGTCATGGCCAAAAGTATTGACACCCTTGTTAAATATGATCAAAGAAGGCTCTGAAAATAAACCTGCATTATTAATCCTTTTGATATTTTATTTAAAAAAAAGAAAAGAAAAGAAAATCATAAAAACCTAACCTTTCATTGAACTAAAACAATTGAAAGTGGGGGAAAATCTCATTATGAAATTAACGTTTTTCTCAAATACACGTTGGACACAATTATTGGTAACCCTAGAAATTCTTAGAAGTAAAATATCTCTGAAGTATATTCCCATTCATATTTACAATTTTGAGCACACCAGCTTGATTATGAACATGAAATTATATAGCCATGGCTTCCTGTTTCACAGAAACATAAATAGGAGGGAAAACAAAGGCCAAATCACAATGAGTTAAACCAAAGAATATAGTTCTGATGTGCAGCAAAAGATAATTGAGCTTCACAAATTAGTGAAGTGGCTTTAAGAAAAGAGCTAGAGCAGTGAAAATTCCCATTTCCACCATCAGGGCAATAATTAAGAATTTCCAATCAACATAAAATGTTAGGAAACTGCCTGGAAGAGGACATGTGTCTATATCGTCCTAATGCACGGTGAGAAGGAGAGTTTGAGTGGCTAAAGACTCTCCAAGGACCACAGCTGGAGAATTGCAGAAAATAGAGTCTCGGGGTCAGAAAACCTTTATAAAAATAAATAAAAAATAAAAATAAATAAGTAAGTCAAACAGCCCCTACATCACCACATGTTGTTCGGGAGTGTTTCAAGAAAAATTCTTTACAAATCATATAATGGGCCATGTTTGGATCTTCCAACCGTACAATAATCCAAACACAAACCTCAAAAACAACACAAAAATGAGTCACTGAGCACAAAACCAAGCTTCTGCTGGCCATTCCAGTCCTCTGACCTGAACCCTATAGAAAATGAGTGGGTGAACTGTAGAGAAGAAGCACCAACATGGAGCTGGGAATCTAAAGGGTCTGGAGTGATTCTGGATGAAGGAATGGTCTCTGATCTCTTGTCAGGTGTTCTGTATATATGACTGTACATATATATGAATTTATCTTTTTTGATGACTGGAAAGAAACAGGATTGACTTCAAAAGAACAGGATTTATTTGAAATACATTAGAAATATTTGTAACAATATTAATGCCTTCACCGTCATTTTTGAACAATTCAATGTATGCTTGTTAAATCAAATTATTTATTTACATTTATGTACTTATTTATCAGTGTGTCGCGGTTTCAGAAACATAATAAACAGAAAAACAACTCAGCATATATTATTTTGATTTCTGAAGGATCATGTAGCACTGAATACTGGACAAATTATGCTGAAAATTCATCTTTGCATCAAATAAACAATGTAATAATATATATATATATATATATATATATATATATATAACATATAACAAATTAACATATTTTAAAATATATAACAGTTATTGTAATAATATTTCAAAAATATCACTGTTTTTACTTTCATCAATTAAATGCAGCCTTGGCGAGCAATAAAAAAAAAATATTTATTACAAATTTTTGGTAATGCATATATTATGTCTTACACTGTCTTATATAGGGTTGTTGCATTTCAACATTCTATCAATATTTTGAACATCATTTTTTACATCCAATGAGCTGAGAAATCTCTTTATTATGGGCATTTAACGGCACAAGTACATGTAGCATATTTAATTCTTACAAAACACATGGTGAAACTCACCTCGAGCCTCAAAGACATTCATGCATGCATCACATATGCAAACTCTCTCTTTGTCTTTTCCTCACTCAGACTGCTTTATTTAAGATTCTCTGCCTCTCCCAAGGGCTAACCTCACCCTCCAGCCCTAAGACAACTATATTTATCCCATTATGTAGCCCACACACCACACACATGCATACACTTTCTGAGGGGGAAAAATGAATAGTGGATATTGTTGTTAAGAACACAAAACTGAGATACTTCAAGAAAATCAAAGCCAATTTATTATTAACACACAGTTCTCAAACGGATCCAGTAGAGAAGACACCATCTGGACTATGATAAGAAAACGAAATAACAGATTCAAGAGCGATAAAAATCACAGAGCAATGTGAAATATTGTTCTTTTGTTAAAAAAGTACATTAACACCTTTATGTTGATTGTCTCTGTGTGCCCATGTGATCTGATCATAGTTCCAGTGCTTGGCAGAGGCCTGAGAGCTCGAATGTGGCCTCTGTACAAAATTCGCACAAGCTTGTTTACACTATTGCTGATCCAACACTAGTGTTACTAAACCAGAGAGGTCGCATCTACAAAAAAAAGCTGAACCGTGTCAAGTGGACATTTTATTTGTTTGTTTTTAATCAGTGGGAAAAAAAGAAACTGTTGTTTACCATTTTATTACAACCACTTTGCAGCTTTAAATGATTAATGCAAGGTGACAAGTATTTACACCGCACAGATCACTGTACAGTAACCTACAAAGCACTGGACACTTAAGTCACACTTAAAAACATATGATTGTCATCTGTGCTGGGGAAATTACGTTTAAAAGTAATGCATTACAATTTTGTGTTACTCCAAAAAAAGTAACTAACTGTGTAATTACTTAGAAAGTAATGTGTTACATTAATTTTGCATTAGCCTACTTTTTGTCACCTAGGCTCAGGTTGGATAATTGTTTTTTTAAAAACCAAAAAAACTAAAAGTTATATTTCTGGCAAATGTAAAGACCCTTTCACACCAAAAGTTAAATTAATAAGCCTCAGGCAGAAGGAAGTGCCTCTGAACCTCACAACACAGGGACAGATCAGTGAATAAATGGGAAAACAAAGTGCTTATTTGAAAAAGTATCTCAGATATTTCAATGTAAATTTAAAAAGTAATGTGCTACTTTACTAGTTACCTGAAAAAAGTAATCTGTAGGGATGTAACAATATTATCAATATTGTGATATCGCGAGAGCAAAACTGTTTCGATATTATCATGGTCACATGATGATATGAAACGATAGGTCTTCCAGGCAAAAAGTGTAGTTTTTAAAGGGGTGGTTGACTTGTGTTTATGTGGTGCAGTTTAAAACTTGTTAATGCTTTGTTAAAAAAAAAAAAAAAAAAAAACACATTATTTTTCGTTTAATTTACCTTTATTCTTCACCGCTCTGTCCCTTCTCCTAAACAAGCTGATGATTTCCTGCTTTTATGAAGCCCCTCCCTCAGAAATACGCAATGGGCTCAGATTGGTTAGCTGGTCCAGTGTGTTGTGATTCGCTAAACCGCCAGTGTGCGTCTAAAGTCACATCCCTCACCTCAGTGCATGTGCTCCGGTTGGATTGTAAACAATGGGGTCCTCAATATTGCTTATCAATTTGAGCCCAATTGAGACCCAGATGATATTAGTGAAGAGGATTGCGCAGAACCTGTGCAAGCATGGCTCTTAATGGTATGCTTGTTTGTTGTCTCATACGTTTAGATATGCTGTTAATTGTAAATGCTACTGCTTATGTTAACTTTTAATATACTGTTTTATATATGGTTTTATCCTGATTAAGCTTCAATACAGCACGCTGTTGCCATGCATGTTTAACGCTTTTCATAGTTATGTGAATTGGAACAGAATCGTGATTCATATATGAATAGATTTTTTTCGTGCACCCTAGTTTTCTCTTCCTCTTCTCTAAAGAAGCGAAACATGGCCCCGCCCCCTTTGTTGCATGTTCCTGGGGGTGGTGTTTATCTGGGTTTGAGACGTCACAAACCCGGGAAGTAACTCGTTGTATTCCCCACGAGCCATTTTTGTAGGCATTAAACTGCCATAATTTTAAAAGACGATATCTCCGTTTGCATTGAACTTTCAGCTTCGTAACTTTGCAGATATTGTTTATGCTCAAACAGCAACGTTACACACTAATTAACGTTAATAAAAAAAATAAATAAAATCGCAATCAACCACCCCTTTAAAATATATTTAAACTTCTTATTCTAACATAAAAGGTCTTTCAAGTTGTGTTTTGGGCCAATATGCTTTGGCACAGTATCTGTCAAACGAACTGAAACCGAAAGCACTTAGGGGCCCATACCCTAAATATTTCTCCTCATCTTCGTCCTCCTAATAGCCTGCTCATGAATTTTCTGACTTTCGTGGGAAAGCAGCTTATAAATTAATGTGTAAACATTTTATGGTCGCCGTGTTTACTTCTGTATGACAGTGTGCTTTATGCCGTCTTGTTATCGTACATTTGCACATGTGGGACAGTTCAGGACCATGACCAGTTCACACTGAAATCTGATATTGGCCACATTAATAATAGTCAATGTGAACAGCCATACAAAAACAACAACAACAACAACAAAAACCCCAGATCTGAGCAATAAATCGGAATTGAACACTAACGCTAACTAATTGTTTTTTTTTTTTTTGAATTAGTAAGTAAGTAGGTAAAATAAATAAATAAATTTGTATGTTTAAAATCATAAAATTATTATCTTACTTTATGGTTGTGAAATATTCATTTGAGAAGAACATTGAGATGTCGTTGAATGACTGAATGAATAATCACCAAAACACCAGCTGATCAGAAGTCATTGCAGAATAGTTCAGAAAACTAAAGCTAGTTTTGAAAAAAGCCTGTAAAGCATTTATATATTTCTTTCTGTGTCCTATACAAAACTGGGCAAAAATGAAAGATGCAATTAAACATTTTTTATACTATGATTTATTTAGTTCAGAAAAGACTGTGTGCATCACAATCAGTGTATGTCATCTTAAATCTTGCCTATTTCTGCACATACTTAAAATAAACTTCATTTACAGTCATCCTAACAATGTAAATTATAACTACTAAACCTCATTATGAACATTTGCAATATGCACGGATAGCTTAGCAAGTTTATCTTTTTATAACTTTTAATAAGTCATGTTTAATCTTGCTTCAATTAGGTATGATCTAGTAGAGCATTAATTGGATTTTGGTCGGGCTGAATTTTAGAGTGTACTGTATGGGGAATCTCACCAGTATCCCAAAATATTCATTTTCGGCTCTGAAAACATTTAACGACCAGTTTTAACAGTTCAAAGGTTACTGCACAATTACAAGATTTACAGAATTAGTTCAGTAAAAAGAAGACTGCAGATTACTGTAAGTACAAGAAAAATGCAAATGGCACGCACGAGACAGTTTCAATGGACTCTGTGATATGAGTTATCTATTACTGAAACTCTTCTTTTTCTCTTCCTCCCCTCTACTTTATAATCTATTTATTTACTTCATTATATTCTGATTATTTGAATTATTTCCGATATTATTTTATTTATTTCCTCTCTTTATCTATTTATTTTGTTTTTTTTCCTTCTGCTCTCTCACTTTTCTCTCTCTCTCTCTCTCTCTCTCTCTCAAATATATACATACAAAATAGAGAGGTGTACAACATATATACATAACATAATCGTACACCAACACTTCACATCATTACATGTACATTTAACTTCATTGTTTGTGTTTTTATTTTGGCTTAGTTTGTTTGTTTATTGTCAGACTTGCATTATTTACAGCACAGTGTTCCTCTATTTTTTTGTTTGTTTGTTTATTTTTCTGTATGTCTTATTTTGTCTTGTTCTAAAAGCACATATAAAAAAAAAAAAGAAAATGAAAAAGAAACAGACATAGAAATAAAATGATAGGGCCCTGATGGGGAAACAGAATAAAAAAATGCAACAATTTTGTTTAAATGTTGGTAACATCTATATTTCAAGAAAAAACTAGAATTAAATTGTCATCGATGAAAATGCATGCTGGCCACTGGTTATCGAGGCAAAAAAAATGATTAAGTAAAATAAATAGATTTAAAGAAACAAATAAATGCAATATTATATATATATATATATATATATATATATATATATATATATATATATATATATATATATATATACACACACACACACACATAAAAATATAAATATATAATTACAATTCAAATATACATATAATAAAATGGATATAAAAAGTGTAAATAATGAAATGCGTAAATAATGAAAAATAATTTAAAAAATAAACTAAAGAGTCAGATCTCTAACTGAAATTATATTAATTACGTAATCTTTATTAAATTAATTAAATTAATTACTTATCGTTATTATTATTATTATTATTATTATTAAGCATTTATTTGGAGCTGCCAGCTAGTGATGTTATAATGATAAATAATAAAGATATGAACAATATACTGTATGTGTGTGTATACACACACACACACACACACACCAATTTAATTTTAGAAATGTAATAAATACTATATTGCAATGAATGATAATTAAACAAATTTTCTAAGATAATACTTAAAAATAATCATACTAAAATAACAGTAAATTTGGCTTTGGACATTTCCTAATGCCATTCCCCCATATATAAAATCCATATTATATTAGAATGCATGATAATAAAAGCAATTTTCTAAGATGTTTAGATCAAAGCAAATGTAAAAGTAGCTGTGATTTGCTTGAGATAAAACTGTATGAATAGCATGTCGCAATAAATCTGGCATTCTAAAAGTGTGTAACAAAAAAGCAAATAGCACAGATGGACTGTTTTTTCTGCTAGATGGAGACACGGCTGGTTGGGTAAGCTGAGTGATCGGCACAGGCAGATAATATATGTAAGAGAACAGAGACTACTCGATAATCATGCTAATCCTGAACACTGCCAAACATTCAGCACACTCACACTGCCAAGAATCTGCAGAGAAACACTCACACAATCATAGACACCAATCACGCATACGCTTACACCCAAACACACATGGAAACACACACTCTCCGACTGACATACGAGCACAAACCATCAGAAACACTCGCTTACACACAGCACTGCATTCAAGAGGCTGCCCATTTCTCTGCCACTCTCCCAAAGTTGTACATTACAAAGAACGCTACGATTTCAAAGCGAAAAACGCCTGAAGACAATTAAGCGAGGTCTCTAAAAGGCATCTGATACGCGCCTCCCTTTGAGAGAATATTCTAAATATAAACGCATATTGGAAATGGGATTTTAGTTTGACTTCAGGCAGCTATATGTGGTTTCCAAGGCAACTCTTTTTTTGTTTGTGCTAATGGGTGGGATACAGTAAGACGCGCATTTACATTGTAAGTGCAGAACTTCTAGAAGGATAATTAATAGTGAGATGTGTTTCGCTTCAGCGTAACCCACCTTTCCAATCTGGTCAGCTCTCAGTCTTTTGGCTCGGAGGCAGAAACATATTTCTGCAGCTCAAATACATGCAAAAGTACAATGAGTCCATATGTGTTGTGTGCATTTCTGCTTCCTTGCTAAAGAAAACGATTAAGCGTTTCACTTAGTTTTCTGTAAGATCTGTAATTATACTACAGATTCATATAATTGCTGTCACTTTGCATCACGTCGTAAATTAAACTAACGCAACAGTCGTCTCAAAGCAGTGAACAGTCCTCATTAATCTAACTTTCTTCATAAGCAATTAGATTAACAACTCTCTCATCTTCATCGAGAAGAACACGCGACTGGAAAATTCACTAGATTACCAAGAAAAGCAAAAGGAGCTAACCTCTGGATGAAGATGTTGCCGCTGTGGCCTAATGTTTTTTTGTGCATCCATTTTTTTCAATTATTCCAGCAGGGGATCAAATATTTTTCCCCACTGTAGTTTTATATATATATATATATATATATATATATATATATATATATATATATATATATATATATATATATATATATATATATATACACAATTAAAATAAAATAAAAATATTAAAATTAAAAAATTAAACCTAAAAGCTTAGACATGTTAAAAGTTGTGGCCACAATGTTGCTGAAAATAAAGTTTATGTTTTATAATGTACCAAAACTATAAAAAACAAACTAAGATAAAATGTATTTTTACTGATAAAACTGAATAACAACCCTAAAAATATAGTATACTAAAGAACTAAACTAAATAAAATAATAAAAATAAATAAAAAGACAAAAGTTACTTAAACAAAAGTACTTAAATTCTAACTAAAATTAAAATTAAAATCTGAAAATATTAAAATTTATCTAATTCAAAATATTAATAAACAAAAACTATAATAGTTTATATTATAGTTTATATATAACTATAATAGTTAATCTAACACTAAATCTGGCATGGGACATTCACATTAACCCTAATCTCTTTCTCTTCTCTTCTCTTCTCTTCTCTTAAAATAAAATTGAAATAATTATATAAAAATGAAATAAAATCAAATTAAATATAAAATAATACAAATAATGAAATAAAATGAAATGAAAGAATGAAATAAAATAAAATATCAAATCAAATAAAAAATGAAATAAAATAAAATATTTTTTTTCTGAGGTCAAATGAAAAGTTATTTTCTTCCCCATAATTTAGTTTTCTCAGACCGCTTTCCACCCTCTCTCTTATCCTAAGACTCAACAGTTTGTGCATCCCCATCATTTAATCACATAATAATATCTTCAAAAAGCCTGCTTTACACACTCAAACAACAAAGGTGCATCCCAAATTGTTAATATCATTTTGAAATGACCAGGGCATTGTTAAAATTAAACTTCATCCATGCTGGGATCCTGCAGAAGGATCTGCAGAGCAGCAGGTGCTACACACGTCCAGAACAGCACCAGGTTTGACAGACAATTCCTCTGGAGTTTAGGAGTAACACTGATCTCATATTCTCCTTGTTACCTCACATGATCAGTTCCAGGACAGCAATCACAGTTTATGAATGCTTTTTTTTTTTGCTGGATTTAAATTTTCCAAATTTAAATAAACTTTCAGACTTGGAAGAAGTTTTAATTTCAGAAAGTTACAGCCTTTATCTCAACTCATTTATCTCAAAAGATTAAGTAAAATTAGACGCCTAAATAATAAAAACACTTTACACAAACTTCATCCAAAAGATCATGCTCATTTTATGCACCTAACAACACTACAAGAGGGCTTTCATGTGGGAAGAAAGCGAGCTCATTGAAACGGTTTGAATTTTAAGTACCAGATTGCCGGGCTGTCCTCAGAAACACAGAAAGTCTCTCGAACGGATTCTGACACCTCTCCTGTTAGCCCATCAGCGCTGCTAACGCTAACACAAGCATTCACAGGCACTGCATGTATCACCACAGAACACATCCCTTCCATGAATTTCTTCCCTATCAGGATTAATTATGGCTACTAATGTTGGCTGCGTGTGAAAATGACTGTCATAAAAGGGAAATTTTACTGCCGCTCATAGTCATGTCCTCTTTGCACTCCTCTGTGTGGGATGATGACATTGACGCCATTCGTGGACACCCACCAAAATGGCTCTCCCACTGGCAAGGGCCGAGCTTGAGATTTCTGATTTGGTTTGCCAGTGCAACATGACAGATGAAAATGGTCTGGCTAAGGAAGCCTTAGCTTGAAAGCCTTAAGTTGACCCGAGTCTTTCATCGTTCTCATCTGCCAAAAGAGATAATGCTGGTCTGAAGCAAACTTATGTTAATATTTGTGTTAATAGACGTTCATGTGTTCGCCAACAAAGACAGGCACAATTATTATTACCACAACAAAAACACACACAGTGAGGTTTTTCTTCATTCTATTTTTTTTTTTTTTTTTAATTATAAAAAAAAAAAAAAAAGGAGCCAATTATTTTAAAAAGTCAACTAAAAATGTTTACGCAATAAACACTACAAATCTGGTAAGGAAAGATGGACAAATGTTGTGTGTTTTAGAGTGGACACACTTTATTTGATTAACCATATAAAACACATCTACAGCTAGATAACAGAAGTTTTAAATATATTATATTATATTATATATCTAACGCATAAACTGTCAGGGTGAAACAAGAGTCCAAATATTATAATGAATAAAAAAGCCTCAGTAAAAGGATCAAATTCTTGAAAGAAAACCTTAATGATCAGATAGAAATATTAATAAATAAGTGATGTAGTTATGCTGCTTTTTAAAGGAACACTCCACTTTTTTTGGAAATAGGCTCATTCTCCAACTCCCCCAGAGTTAATAAGTTGAGTTTTACCGTTTTGGAATCCATTCAGCCGATCTCGGGTCTGGCGATAGCACTTTTAGCATAACAGCATAGATCATTGAATCTGATTAGACCAGTAGCATCGCGTTCAAAAATGACCAAAGAGTTTCGATATTTGTCCTATTTAAAACTTGACTCTTCTGTAGTTATATCGTGTAGCAAGACCGGCGGAAAATGAAAAGTTGCGATTTTCTAGGCCGATTTGGCTAGGAACTATACTCTCATTCCGGCGTAATAATCAAGGAACTTTGCTGCCGTACCATGACCGCAGCAGGCACAGTGATACGCAGCGCCTGAAAGTAGTCCCCAGCTATATTATAACCAGTTACCCAGCTGGGGACTACTTTCAGGCGCTGCGTAATATCACTGCGCCTGCTGCGGCGCAGTGATAAATCGCAACTTTTCATTTTCCGCCGGTCTTAGTACACGATATAACTACAGAAGAGTCAAGTTTTAAATAGGACAAATATCGAAACTCTTTGGTCATTTTGAACGCCGATGCTACTGGTCTAATCGGATTCAATGATCTATGCTGTTATGCTAAAAGTGCTATCGCCAGACCCGGAGATCGGCTGAATGGATTCCAAAACGGTAAAACTCAACTTATTAACTCTGGGGGAGTTGGAGAATGAGCCTATTTCCAAAAAAAGTGGAGTGTTCCTTTAATAATTGAAAAACGGTCCATGCAGCAAATCAAAGTCATGTGGTGTGACATACAGGATCATTTGATCTTTTTATGACAAGAAAAGTTTGTTTTTTGTTCTAAAATGTCAAGTAGTGCACCTAATAATTAATTAATAATTAATCATACTTATAAAAACCTTAATGATCAGATATAAATAGTAATAGATAAGTGATTTAGTATAATATTTTTATTTTATCCCAAATACAGTATGCTGCTTAATTATTCATTTAATAATTTAAAAACAGTAAGTGTGGCCAATCAAAGTCATGTGGTGCGACATATCAGATCATTTGATAATTTTAAGACAAGGAAAGATTGGATTTGGTTGTAAAATGTCAAGCGGTGTTTCTAATAATTAATTAATAATTAATGATACCAGCAAAAAATACTTTTCATATTGAAAATTAAATCTTTTTACGTAAATACGCATGTTTTCCAGCTGTAAAGAAAATATTTTATTACTTTATACTTGATGGTTACACTGCATTACACTTTTAGAACTTATCTTAAAAATGGCATAAATGTTTTTCAAAACCATATAAAATCAACATGAATACAAAGAGCAGATCTCTAAGAATTGGCACATTAAACTGATTTTAAGGGAGCAAGCATTGTATACACTACGTCTCAGGATAAAAAAAAGATACAAAAGCTGTGCTGTCACTGGGGCGGTACCTTTTCAAAAGGGCCATCTTTGTACAAAAAGGGTTCGTATTGGTACCTTAAAAGTACATTTTAGTACTCAAAAGTGTAATTTTTGAAAAAAGGTACCACCCCAGTGACAGCTTTTGTACATTATGAGAATGTAAAAGATCTAGAAAGTGTTTACAATGAAATGGGCCTTGTACATCTACATTACACCCACAATCGTCTCCTTTCAGCCACAAGGTGCAAGTACAGCAGCATTCAAGGGCCTAAACACATGCAGGGTTACAAGCTTCCAAGGCTCTCTTTGACGTATCTGCAGCAGATGAGGGCCGTCTGTGTGCCGCTCTCACCAGCCCACCCGTCTGACAAACGGCACCTCGCTGATCCGCGAGAGCTAGCGTCAGGGAGCCCTCGCGACTCGCTGAGACTCGGCCCTAGTCAAGACGTCAGAAACACCATCACCATCACCATCATTCACAGCCAACTCAGCCCAGACTCAAACGGAACAGATGGAGGCTCACAGAACATAGAATGCATACATTTACCCGCCTGGGAAACATGCTGTACCCAAACGCACTTCGCACAGAAGACAGGAAAATCTCAAATTAGACCTCATTAATGTCTCAATTGCTTTTCCTAGATAGAAGTGGGTTTAAACGGAGAGCAAATGGAGACTTTTGATGATGTTTCCTGCTCCACAGATTCTTATTTCGAGATTCTTATTGTCATATCTATTAAATAAATAAATAAAAAATAAATAAATAACAAATGCAATTCACACATACACTGACTTCACACTTAAGATATGATGAGCATGTTTTCGACTCATGAATTATGCATTTATTTATTTATTTTGTAGTGGGGCATAAAGTCACAAATGCTATGGTGATGCGACTGCACTGATATTATAATAAACTTATAAATAATTAACAAAGAAAAAAAATACAGTTTGGCATGGTCTTTCAATGTAATTTTATAGGGAAAAAATAACAAAACAGATTTACAGATTATTATTATTATTATGGCTATTGTTATTATTATTATTATTATCATATTTGGTCACCATATTAAAAGTCAAATTATGCACACACACACACACACACACACACACACAAACCTTGCAAAACTTCTTGATGGTGTGTCTATTAAAATGTCAGATAAACTGATTTTTAATAACAAGTCAAGGTTAGCTGTGGTTGTAAAATGTAATGTGGTGCAGTTCCTCAATTTACAAAGTAATAATTAATAATGCACATTTTATGCCATGTATTTAAGAAAAATGTTATTACTTTGAAACTTCAGTGCAACTTCAAAGCCTTCAAAACAATATGAAACATGACTATGTGTTTAAAAATAGATTTCTAGAACTCTTATACGTAATTAACCCCTGGTAAACTATGAAAGAACAATTGTTAAGCAAATTAAATCAACTTGTAACTCCACATTTTGCGTTTTTTTCACCGTGTTTTACAATACGCTGACTGAAAACATAAAACTCCAAGAAATATTAATAGACAGCAGGCGTACTATATTTTATCCTACTGAACTGAAATTACTTTAATTAACCTCAAGAGTTGTGGGTTTAGATTGCACAGAAAAAGAGAGGGAATAATGGAAGCAAAGGAGAAAAGGAAATAAAAATCATAATAATTAAGTGGGAGGAGCAGGGGGGAAAAGGTTTGTAAGGCATGGAGAAAGAGAGAAAGAAAGGATTGGAGAAGAGAGAATGGAAAAGTAGTAGGTAAGAGGATATAAATATCGTCATGTGGTCTGGCGGTAATGATGTCACAATAGTGAGTGTTATCAGCACTCGTGCAGGTTCTCTGGTCGCAGGGTTTGTCCTTTTCACTGCTGTAAAGACACCCGCTCTGCCCTCAGCACTGATAAAAAGCCACAAATAATGCTGACACATGTGACCACACCCCTGCTGACAAGGCCGCAGAGAGACAGATATCTCCTCCTCCTGGACCTTTCTGTTATCTTTAGGGTAGCTCTCTCCTTACACTGTGGATATTTAAGTAGAAGGGATCTAATTTGGATCATTAGTTCATGACCAGTCTGTAACAAATACAACCATCAACTTTTTCACCAAGTAACAATATTTACTAACCTAACTGTCAGCAGCTTAGAGTTTTAACATTTTGTGCTTTAATATAGAATTGAACTGATTCGCAATCACAGTGTGCATATGTTGACTATTTTACAATAGCTTCAATGAGATTCATTCAATCAGATTTAAAGGGATAGTTCACCCAAACATGAAAATTCTGTATTAATTACTCACCCTCATGTTGTTCCAAACCTGTAAGACCTTCGTTCATCTTCAGAACACAAATTAAGATATTTTAGATTAAATCTGAGAGCTTTCTGACCTTCTGTAGACAGCAAAGCAACTGACACATTCAAGGACCAGAAAGGTAGTAAGGACATCGTTAAAATAGTCCATGTGACATCAGTGGTTCAACCATAATTTTATAAAGCTACAAGTTTTTTTGGTGTATTTTTTTGCGCAAAGAAAATAAAAATAACGACTTTACTTAATTTCTTCTCTTCCGTTTCAGTCTTTGACATGTATTCACTAGAGTACCACGGCGCATGCTTGTTGAATAAAGTCATTATTTTTGTTTTCTTGGCACACAAAAAGTATTCTAGTAGCTGCATAAAATTACGGTTGAACTACTGATGTCACATGGACTATATACTGGGCCTTGAATGTGTCATTTGCTATTATTTAAAAAAAAAAAAAAAAGTTCCAATATTTCCCAACATTTTCCAATGTTAAAAACTAGGAAGTTTTTGTAGAGTCAGTTTATTATTTTATGTGAACTGAGCAAGAATATCTAAACATGTTTCTAACAATATTTGTTTTGTTGATCTTACTCAAGTATTACTTCAAGCTTGTCTGAACAAACAATTTAAAGTTGAACAATGTTGTGATCACACTGCAATATTTTTGTGAGAGGATGCAAAATGTTTTTGAGGGGAATGCAAATGTTCTGCAAGGGAAAGCTAATTTTTTTGAGAAAGTGCAAACATTATAGCGGAACGCAAACCTTTTTCAAGAGAATGCAAATATTATTGAGGAACAAAATACTTTTGTGGGAGATTGCAAATGTTTTGTGATAAAACGGAAGTTTCTTGGGAGAACACAAATGTTTTGAAAGAAAACGGTTTGCTTAGGGAATGCAATACTTTTCCAAAACAATGCAAATGTTTTGCAAGAAAAGGCAAAGTTTCTTGGGGGAATGTAAATGTTTTGTGCAATTGCAAAGTTTCTAAGGGCAACTCAATACTTTTGCGAGAGAACGCAAATGTTCTTGTTCACATATTGTTTCCATGACAAAAGTTTCTCTGGCGAATGCAAAAGCATGCACTGAAGTATAATTTTTGTTCCCATCTCATAAAATGTCACAATGTTAACTCCAAGAATCAAAGAGATGTGCAGTTTATTTTCAAAATGGCACACATGTAAAATACTTTTTTCCCACCGAACAATTAGTATGCTTTAGCCTAGAGGGGGTCCATGAGATCCTAAAGACTCCTGAATCTTGATATTGAACTGACTGGAAAAGACACTGGCTTGAAAATCAAGCTCGGCCTGCCAGCTAAAGGTCCCGCTGTTGCGCATTACTGTAGGTTAAACTCTTATTGTAACATTTCTGGATTTATCACACCGATCTAGAGAACGGCTAATATTTAAACACGCTGCTGGTTGATGTTTGTTTTGTTTTATGCTGTATGTCTGTACACAATATCCTGTATGCATAAACCCATCCATCATGGCCCAACAGCTCAGAGCCACAATCCCATTTTGGACCACCTGAGTGAAATAAACATGACATACGTGTCGCTTTTTGCGCCACAGCCAGATAACGGATTAAGTAGGATTTACATAGACAAAAAAAGGGCCATTACTTTACAGGTCTTTGAGAGGACATGCCTATTGATTGGCAACATGAACCAGACATATACGACTCCAAACAGCCGCGTTTTCTGCATTTAGTCCTTGAATTTGTTGGTTGGGTCTCGTGTTGAGATTCTCATAATGCTTCCAACAAAAGCCCGAAGTCAATTATGTAGCTGTCTGAACACATAGGTGCAGCCAGTAAGCCGCTCCATCGACAGAGCGACCGCTTTCCCTCATCTCGTGTTTCTCGGCTCTCTCTCATCCTTCTCGAAAGGTCTCAACAGATGCCTGAGGTCCGTAAACTCTCTGCATTCTCCGAAGCATCTGGGATCTGCTTCTCTGTCAAGGCAAGTTACGGGACAATAACCTCAGCCACATTTCTCAGGGTAAAAATGTGTTCTTAAAAGCAGAGTTTGAATACATTCGGCACAAAACAGCAGAGAGCCAGGAATCAGCCTAGCGGCAAACACAAGCACTCGGCTCCTCGCACTGTGAAAGGGTTACATCCGCATCTCGCGCTGAAAGAAAACGCTCAACATACACACGGAGAAGAACAAATCCTGTTGAGCCAAGCTGAGCTGAGATACCCTACATACTAGCAGCCCTTCCAGGCACAATTAGGATTTTACGGAAGGGAGAAATCCACATTCCTGCACACACAGAACACCATCCAGTTATTCTCTCTTTCCTTCTCCAGAGCTCGGGAATCTTTCCTCTCCCTCTTTCTTTCTTACTTGGGAATTTGCGCGAAACAGAGAAAGTCTTGGAAATCAAATTAAGAGCTCTTTTTTGGCAGGGAAAGGGTGTCTGAGGGTTATCGAGAAAAGTGTACGTGTACGTTCGCTCGCAATCGATTTCTTCACATTATAGTTGTGTGAAAAAGAAGCATCCGTTTGAGTTTTTCTGTACCATTTCTAACAATCCAGTTTGCAGACTCACGCTGAAGGCGAGGAAAGCAAACATAACACTATAGTAGTTCTAGTACTTTGTTCTTGGTTTAGGGTCTTTCTTTAACACTTTTAGGTAAGCAGAATGCAAAATGAATGCTACTTGATAACACAATTCTACATGCTTCAAGGATAAGACATCTTTCCAAAAGTCCTGTAGGCGCACTTAAATAATCACAAGTAATCAAAATTACTGATATTTATTAACTGTTCTTTTAAGTATATGGTTCTTATTGTGCCTGATTCTGCAGTGAATTCAAAAGAAAATATATAATAATTATAATATATATCCTACATTATGGTCAAAAGTTTAGGAAAATGAAAATTTTTAAAAATGTTTTTGAAAGAAGCCTCTTATGCTCACCAAGGCTGCATTTATTTGATCAAAAATACAGCAAAATATTTTGAAATATTATTACAGTTTAGAATAACTGTTTTCTATTTGAATATATTTTAAAATGTAATTTATTCCTGTGATGCAACGCTGAATTTCCAGCATCATTACTCCAGGTTTCAATCATTCTAATAAGTAACATTTCTTATTATCACAGTTGAAAAAAGTTGTGCTGCCTAACATTTTTGTGGAAACCATCATACATTTTTTTAAGGATTCTTTGATGAATAAACAAAAGTAATCGATATTCATTTCTTTAAACAACAACTAAACAATCTTACAGGCCCAAAACATGCGAATAGTAGCATTAAAAAAAAAAGTACAGATACCTTGGCCACAAAGGTGGGGAATAATTAAATTAGCAAATAATATCCTAACTAGGGATGCACCGATACCGATACTGGTATCGGGCCCGATACTGAGCTCCTGTAAGTGCCATATTCAGACAAAGAAACAGGACAACATGCAGCAGAATGGAGTTATTAGAGATTAAGGATGTCTACGAAGCAGATGTATGCAATGAATAATGTTAAACATTCAGTATTAATGCCTTTATAGCTGATGTGCGCGAACTGAAAAGCAAAGCGCTGAGTGGATTGAGCATCGCCGGCGCAGATGCGCGAGCTTGTCGAGTAAATATACTTTTCTCACAGACATCACTGGAACGTTTGTAGTTTGGTCGGATATGTCAAAAACAAGTAAGCAAAACAATGCACAAGTTACTTAACGGTAGGGAGGGAGGGAGGGAGGGAGGAGAGAGAGATAGAGCGCGCGCGCACTTCTGTGATCTTTATTGATGTTCGCTCACATAGCATGCATCACTTGGATTAAAACTGAATCGTAAATATAAGACAATTTATAGGGGCATTCACTATAAAATAAATAATTTATTTTCAACCTTAAGCATACACGACTTTCTGGCGAAAGTGAAACTAGCAGCCTGTGTGAAATGCGCTAGGCTGTACTGTCCCTCTCATTCTGCACCAGTACAAATACGTGCGCGCATTGTGCATGTTTTGCTTGCTTCATGAGTGTTTCTGCATTAGAAAGAAAAGCAAAGAAAAACGCAACTTCTATTTCTGAAAATATCACAGTTAGGAGATTTATAACGAGTGGCTCCCTGCATTATTACAGCAAAACGCGTGATTTTAGCAGCTCTAATGCAATTGAATTAAAGATGATGTACCATAGAGCAAAAAAAAAAAAAAAAAAAAAAGAACAGTGAAAGTAACAAAAACTTGTAAAATACATTTTAATGTGCATAATTAAGTGTGAAAATAATCGAAGGATATACAGTCAAACCAAAAATTATTCAGAGACCAAATATAATTTTTGATATTTTGTTAATTTATGTAAGTGAGGATAGCAAAATAAAGTAAACTGTGACCATATTATATCCAAAAATTCTTCATACAGTGGACTACCAATAAAATTGATACAAATTTGGAACCAAAAATTATTCAGACCGAGTCTGGGAAAAAAACTGAAGTTCAGGTTTGCATGAACCTGGTTGACAGCATGCCCAGGAGACTACAGGCTGTCATTAAGGCTAAGGGTTGCCTGACAAAGTATTGATAGTTGTGTAAATATTGTCATACTAACAGCTGTCTGAATAATTTTGTTAAAGTTATCTGATATTATCGAGCTGAATTTGTTCTGACACAGTTTAACTCTGAGTTCTTGTCATATTTTACTACCATAAACTATAGCGAATAAACTGTGATAACGTGAGAAATGTTGAAGGTGTCTGAATAAATTTTGGTTGGACTGTATCTATTTGATAAATTAAGTTAAACAACTAACATTATACATACTCTTTTGGTTTCTGTACCCAAGATTGAAAAAATGTACAAATGCAATGAAAATATCGGTATCGGTACTCGGTATCGAAAAGTACCAAAAATAAAAGTATCGGTATCAGGTGAGTACTGGAAAAAGTGGTATCGGTGCATCCCTAATCCTAACCTAAAAAGCGTAATACCTCTTGATCAAATCCTTGAGAATAAAATCATATCTGCCACGCCATACAATAATTCACACTGTCACATTACTGAAATTAAATTGAAATTCCTTTCATGCAGCTTTTAAACTGTATATATATATATACACACACACACACACACACACACATTCTTGTGTAATATAAATAAGAATCTCTATAAAAGGACTCAGCAGACTTCCAGAAGCTCAGCCACTTCAGCTTCATTAATCAGGCCTAGAACTTGATTATTTATACAATGGCAAGAAAATTAACAGAATGGAAACGATGAACTGAATGAGGGGTGGAGTTAGCGGTCAACGTGTTGTTCATTTTTGCGACTTTTTTTTTTTTCATCTTTAGATATTATTGTACAGAATTACATAAAATTCATTGGAAATCCTGAAAATAACATCACTTCCTGGAAAATGTCATTACAGAATTGCCTTTTTTAGTTCTAGAAAAGCCTAACAGGATCAAAAGTGATAATGAGGAAAAAGCACTAAACTGATTATTAATTAAAGCAATATTGCAAAGAAAACATGTTTTGTATGGGGGGGGGGGGTAAAATGCTTCATAAAATGGATAAAAAACTCAGAATTTGCAGAAAACCCAGGGACACAACGGTAATGACAACAGCCAATAAAACCAAAATACTGAAAAAATTTACCCCTTATTTAATTAATGGTGATAGTGTGCAATACAATGAAATCGAGTAATATGTAATCAAGTAATTTTAAACTTTAACAGTTTTGGTCTTTATTTATTTATCTAGTATATGGTAATAATATTATTTGACAGGGACATCAAAATATAGTGAATAACTAAAAATGCATTGCAAATGGCATTTTATATCTTACATTATTGCATTACAGTTTTTTCACAGTGACTGAACAAATGATATTGACCTGTTAGACATTTCAAGTTCTCTGGGACCTATAAACATCAAACACTGAGAATTGTATCATGCACTAAAACAAATTAATCACTAAAATAGTGAAACTGATACAAACTATACTGAATTCTTCAGTATTATTTAAAAACATAGGCTTTTATTAAAGAATAGCGAGCGCTGAGCATCAGACATGGCTACATGCTGTCCTTAAAAAGCACAATGTACCAGATCATTAAAAGAAAGCTGATCCAATTTAACTCACTGATTCATGTAACTGCAGAGAGAGCGAGAGAGACTGCGAGTGTCAGGAATCCTTTATTAAGTTCCAAGATGCAGTCATTAAGATTACAGTTGAACAGTGATTCACAAACATCATGTACTGTATTTTCTAAATATGCTAATCTACGGAGAATTATGGGTATTCTGCAACCAAGCCAAGTCCTCCAAACACACACAGACACACACACACACACACACACACACACAGCTAAAGTGCAACAACATATTAAAGTAGTCGGTTAGGCGACAGTTGCTAAGTTGACGCAACAGTTTGAGCGAAGCAGACACTGGAACGTTTACTGAGATTGACTCTGGCCTTTTAGCTGTCAGCACAAAAGGGCTGAGCCCTCATGAACATATTATTACTGTCACTAAAGATTCCCTCAATGAATAGAAAAGGTTAACACCATCTCTACCATGTGAAATGACACTGGATCTAACAGCTTAACCATGACCTGCAGTTAAACCACAAATGTGTTTGTCAAAATATGATCAGAGTCTAAATATATGAACATGCTAGAAAAGGATTTTAATGGAAAATTTATATAAATGAACAATTCCATTCCTGACTTCTGATTGGTCAATACAGCATTCCAAGTGCAAAAACATAATACACCGTTTTTATTATGCAGTATGGATTTTATAGAAGTGAAGCCATGCTCTATTGTTAATATAATCACAGCTAAAATCCAGTGTCAATGTATATATTTTTTCCTCATGCATGATAAATATGAACCAAACCAAATGGAGCAACAGTTGGCGAACGCTTTAGAAGACAATACAAAAAAAACACTCAGCCGGATAAGGCAAATGCACATGGAAGTAAGTTGACTTATGCCCACTTGTGTTCTTTTCACAGACAAAATGTCCACATGGTGTTCCAAGTCCTTGTGTATTGTGGGGGAGAGAAGCGGTGAAAAACCTCAGTCACTTCAGGGTAATGCAAATGACTTTAATATGTTAAGAAGATTAAAGTGGATAAATGTCTAGATACATTTTTTTGAAAAGCCACATAAACCTCTAGTGTTTTTATTTTGCGAGGGGAGGGCTGGATATACGTGAGTCAGTTCGGGATGATCAACACAAAAACCCTTCCGAAACGCGACGCCATTGGCTGAAGAAAATTGGGCTTATTCGAGATTTTGCATTTTAAGCTTCTTGGATGTAAGACCGTCCCACTTCTTTCTTATTATTTTTAAACACCAACCCTTAGGACAACAAAAAGCTACCGGCAGACATAGGTCACAATCTGCTATCTCCACGCTCTCTCCTGAATTAGGCTTGGTTGTCTTCTTCAGCTTTTGTCAAAGTGGTCTTAAAGATGGTGAGCTCTGAACTACTTTTGTGGTCTTCCTGTGAAAGTAAGTACACGTGCAGCCTGTCAAATAAAGCATTAACTATACTAGTGTTTCTCATGTTATAGTTAACAAACCAAGTTTGTTTGTTTTTTTTTATAGGTGAGCTTTCTTGGTGATGCAATGAACACAACTTATATTTTGAGAAAGAAATCCGAACACGAAATGACAACCGACTGCAGCAACTGGCCAAAGTTTGGTAGAAAATTGCTTAAAAATGTACAGATGCCGTAGCAAAAATATGTGAGTGTGAAAAATGAAAGAGAGAAATGGAACAAAATAACATAAAAGGATTAAGAAATGATTTGCATAACATTTCCGTTACTTCCAAAGCGCAGGATCAGAGACATGACAGGGACGTGATGACTGCTGAGTCTTATCGTCAACCACATTCTCTTCAAGGCACAAAGCTAGTCAAGATCAATCACAGTTAATTTCACAATTAAAGATATAACCATCAAGAGAATCTCTTCAGCTTGCTTCTGGGATCCAAAATCTGAAGCATATGAACATGTTTATTTCATTCACATTCCCTTCGCTTTTCTTATTATACTGAGAATTATCGCTGTCCCAACCACCCGGTAAAATGAACAAGATGTGATATCACGATAATCTGAAACATAAGTGAGTTATGTTCAAATGTGATGTGTGCCATGCGCTTACTAGTATGCTTATTTGCTCTGATCAAAAAGACAATATCTAACCAGCTGGGTTGCTGCCAATGAAAATAAGATTCAGCTCATAATGACCACAAAACAACAGCTACAACAACAACATGCCCTGTACTAAAGAAACTGCAGAACAAGAGAAAATATGAAGAAAAAGAAAAAGAGAAAATGGTAACCCTAAAGGAAGGACAGAAGAGAAGGAAGGAAGGAAGGAATGGAGGGAGGGAGGAGGAAATTGGAATGGAAGTAGGAAAGAAAGGAAGTGGAAAGCAAGATAGAAATTGGAAAATGGAAAAGAAGGGGAAAGAAAGGAATGAAGAAAGTGGAATGGAAGGAAGGAAGGAAGAAAAGAAGTAGGAAAGAAAGGAAGTGGAAAGCAAGATAGAAAGAAAGTGAAATGGAAGTAGGAAAAGAAGAACTAAATTGAAGTAGGAAAGAAGGAAATTGAAAGAAAGAGTAAAAGAAGGAATGAAGAAAGTGGAATAGAAGTAGGAAAGGAAATACAAGATTGGAAGGAAAGAAGGAAGGAGAGAAGTGGAAAGGAAGTGGAAAAGACGGACTGAAGACAGTGGAATGAAGTAGGAAAAGGAAGGAAGAAAGGATAAGCAAGTAGGAAAGAAAGTGTAAAACAAGACAGAAAGAAAACGAAATGGAAGTACAGAAGAGAAAAATGGAATTGAAGTTGGAAGGAATGCAGTTGAAAGAAATAGGAAAAGAAGGAATGAAGGAAGTGGAATGGAAAAATTGAGAAGGAAGAAAGAAAGGAAGGACGGAAAGAAGGGAAACAAATTAAGAAAGTAGGTAAGGAAGGAAGTAAGAGGAAAGAATAAATTAAAAAGTGGAATGGAAGTAGGAAAACAAGGAAGGAAGGAAATAAGGAGGGAAACATGCAATGGAAGTAGGAAAGGAAGAAGTGGAAAGCAAGATAGGAAGGAATTACTGAAAGAAGGAAGGAAGAAAGTGGAAAGGAAGTAAGAAAGGAAAGAATTAAGTAAAAAGGAACAACATGGAAAAGAAGAAAGGAAGAAAGTAGAAAGGAAGGAACAAGATCCACTGAGACTTTTTTGCAGATATATTATATAAAGCTACATCTACATCTACACACACACACACACACACAAAAATAATAATATTGTATCTTCTGCACTTTAGGTTTAAATTAATTTAAATTAATTAGTTTTTAATTAATTTTAAAGTAAACATTTCCTAAACACTTTGAAAAAAGGTCCACACTCTGATTTTATTACTGATGAGAATAATCACTGATTCCAAAAACAAAGCTTAACAGCTGTGCAGTGCACGAGCGCCATGCGTTTGAGTTCGAGTTTAGTTTGCATCATGCCCCATTCCTCCACTTCTCTCCATTCTATTTTCATCAAGTAAAATGGACATACAACACAAATGTTTGTTAAATCAAGTTTTAGAATTTGCAAAAGTTCGATAGAAAGTTGCAAGCGACTTTAATATGAATGCAGTCTCACTGAAAAGAAGATTACACACGGCTCATTAAACACATACTGTCCCTTCTTTCTCACAGTTCCCACAGAACCACGGATCTGCCAAGCCTCTCTTGTTCTCTCGCGTTTATCTGTGGAAACAATATCTTTGCCAAGAGAAAAGGGGGACGGCGAGAAGACAGGGAAAGTTTGTAAAAGGCCCCGGGGCTCTTTCAGGACCAGGTGAATCAGTGGGCCGGGACAGACACACAGGAGGGGTGGCAGGGAGGAATTACGGCGAATCTTCAGAAACACATGCATTTAATTCCTGTAAAATGAATGCAAATCCTAAACTTTGTAAAACTCTTATAGGAGTTCTGAGAGAAAAGAAGTTCATGAAGAGCTCCGAAGTTCTAAACTCGCTCGCCGATGATCATTAAACAAGGTAACGTGTCGAAGCCGCGGCCCAGCGGGTAGCACATGTCGTCCAGCACGCTAATGCGGGTGCCAATTCGGCTCACGTCATTTCCCGATCCGTCTTCCTCGCACCATTTCCTGTCCTCTCTAAGCGAAATTGACAAGAAGGCCTCGAATGACTTCAACCTTTTGTAACGGCACAGCATGCAGGGCATCAAATGCACTGTAACGGCATGTCACAGTCTTTGCACCTAAGCGAACGAGACACCCACTCAAACAGACACCCGGCAACATCAGCCTGCAACAATATCAGCTCACAATTCACATTAGAGATGGCATTACATATTTGTGACAGGCTTGCCTTTACACGCAGAACTCCTCAAATGGGATTGGGCAGATCCCTCTAAACAGCTTGCAGCCGAGTGACATTTTGTCCCCATTTCAGCAACGGTTCTGCCAGATATGATCCACCATCTAGTTAACGCAAGTGTTAGGCTAATTACTTTAGCTGCTTGAGCCTGGCCTCCGATGCTCCGTGCAGCATCAATTCTCCGGCAAACGCTCGGCGGTTTCCAGGCTTCGTATAAATAGAAATTTAATTTCTGTATGTTTATCCTGGCATCCTCTGCGGCAAAGGCATATTCCCGAGCCTGATGGATTATTGCATCTTTGAACTTTAAAATATCTGTCAATGTAGGGAAAAGGCACAAAGTAGAATCTCGACTTTAATGAGATTTGTAAGTGACAAACGAGAGATTAATGGTGTAAGTCGATGTAATTCCATCTTTCCAAATGCGTCTCCCATACCTTCTCGTCTGACTTCTCTCTGTTTGTCTTTTCTCTCTGCTGAGGTCTAGGTTTGATGTAAAGCGGATTTTTAAATGAAGGTGAAGCAGCATGCCATTATGAAGGATCTTAATAAAGAAGCATTGTTTAAATGAGAAGAGTGCACCAGTCATTTCAAAGCTGACGGAAAAACTGAAAGATAAATAACTAGAACAATCAGTGAGCTAATAAATACAGTAAAATAAAAATACAGCTGGAGGTGCGACTTAATATAGTTATATACTAAGTCAAAAATTATGCACTACCTGTCACATATTTTAATGTTTTTGAAAGAAGTATTTTATGTTCATCAAGGCTGCATTTATTTGATCAAACATACAGTTAAAAAAAACTTATATTGTGAAATATTATTATAATTAATAATGTTCTCTATTGTAATATATTTTTTATTTAATTTAATCCTGTGTCAATGTGAATTTTCAGCATTATTACTCCAGTCTTCAGTGTCATTCTAATATCCCGATTTGGTCATCAGGAAACCTTTTTTTTTCCATCTCTAATGTGAATTATTATTATTATTATTATCAAACAACACTGAATAACAATCCAAACAAGTAAACAGCCTACTATAAGATGCTTATATTACACTGAAGAATAATAAAAAAATCTTCAATCCAAAGAGTGAATCCGATAACCGAATAAGTAAAAAATAAAAAAATCAGTGAAAAATATTGATCATGTGTTTAGCAAGTTTATATTTGAGACTACTCCAATTTGCTTTTTTTTTTTTACATTAATTATGTTATCATGAGTGTAATAATTTTATACTGATTAAAAATGATAATAATAATAAAATGTTATTTGGTACACCTCTGTTTTGATTTAATAACAGCGGCACTCAATGAACTCAATGATAATGCTGCTGATGATGAGCTAATGTTCATGTTCTCCAAAGAGCATTTTGTGCTTCAATGGAAACAAGAACATCTGACCAAGTCACATAATCAACAACACAACATTCGATTAGTAATCTATATATATATATATATATATATAGTGCAGAATATTTCAAATTTATTTTACATTACACCCTTTTCTTTAATTTATCATAATCCTACAACTACAGGTTTTCAATGTTTACAGATTTTAAAGAGGTCTAAAAATCTAGAAAAATTAAGTAAGGTAAAACATAATGAAACAGAATTCAAGTACATGGAGAGTACAAAGACGTGGAGATGGAGATGTATATGTCTATGAGGTCAAAGTTCACAAGCTCCTGGGGCCTCACAGGAGTTGACATCTCAGCGCTGACCCTTCAGCAGGATCCGCTTCCTGAAGCTCACTATGGAATCTGTATGTTCATGACGTATCAGTCTGAGAGCCGTGCAGAGCCCTTATACAACATGTAAATCATCTGAGTGTGTGGAAACGAGGATTATGTGGCTTATTGCCTCTCTCAGCGTTCGACTGAATATTCATATCAATCCTTCGCCTCTAGTAAAGAGTAGCAGCAGATGTTGGCAGTGTCAGATCCCCGGTGTGATTCATAGGCATTGTGTAAGAGCGCCTGATGATGACTGTATAAATGAGGTCCAGTGTCAAAGCAATATGCTTGTTATCATGACAAACAGATCCACTGGGGAGAAAGAGAGAAACCTGGTGTCTATCCTGAATGAGAGCCTGTAATCCTACGCGGCCGAGACGCCCACCTGGTTATGGCAGATTTACTATTAAACAGACTACGGTGACCTTCTTTCATTCATGGAGTGCATCTCATCTAGTGGCAGGGTTCAGCAAAATTGGGAATTTGAGAACTGGCTCCATTCCAGTGTATGGCAATTCAGTTTCACAGAATTGGCCACACCCAGAAATGCAAGATTTTTGAGAAAAAAATTAATAAATAAATTAAAAATCAGAGGCAGAAATCACACATTCATATGGCTAAAATGTATTTGTCCAACTCAGTCACACCTTGTGTAGATCATTTGTTTTAAACTATTATCCACCCTGTTGCATCAAAATCACATAATGATAATAAGTTACCAAAAATGTCAAAGCTGCTCTTCTCCATGTAGTGAAAATTTTGCTTAGTTTATTCTAAAACTAATATTTTTAATTAATGTTCTAAATATATATTTTAAATGTATAATAATAATAATAATTATTATTATTATTATTTAAAATACATATTTTAATAAAAGCACAATTTTTGCTTAGTTCACTAAAAACAACTTTTTGAAAATAAAATAAAAAATAATTACAAATAATGCAATAAAAGTATATAATAATAATAATATAATATAACAAAATAATGTTTTATTAAAGACAGCTTCTTGGGTTGTCCATTTAAGACCACATTTAAATCGTGTTCCAGTTAGTTTCAATCTTGTATGCCTGCTTCATGTTAATTGGCTTCATTAATACAAATTTGGAATATTACAGGAAATGAAGTAAAACGTTCATTCATTGTCCATAAAATTAAAATTAAATTTATTAAATATAATAATGTGTACATTAAATACACATTTTGTGCATTTAAAAAGAAAAACAATATTTTCTTAATACCATACATTTTTAAATTTTTTCTCATGTTGTATGTATGATAACCAGAGTTGTAGGCCTTATGTTCAAATATATATATTATATATATGTTCAAATACACACACACACACACACACACACACACAGTATAGACCTATAAAGCCTTAGAATAAATGATTTGTTCATCTGTGAACAAAAAAAAAAATATTATATTTAAGTGCTTTTCGCAGCTAATGTATTTAAAGATTTTACAATTATTGCATTTATTTTTAAATCTGCAATTAGGCTACATTTTTTGTTCCATTCAGCTAACAGCTCTAGTGACAACCTGTTTAAATGTGATTCATACTGAAAATGCAATGTAAAACTACACTTACAGCAGTTATATGAATTTCTATGAAAAATCTTTCCAGCCCTTCCTCTTAAAGACAGACGAATTAAAGCAGTTCGCCCACTGCGAGTATAAAAAGCAAACTCCAAACCCCCTCTCTTCCTCCATCTTTCAAGTGGCCCAACAGCGAAAGACCTTTCAGGAATCCTGCATGGGTGGACGAGTGGGTTTTCCCTGGGAAAGACACTCAGGGTCTTCCGGAAAGGAACCCCACCTTCGGATGTCGGATAGCACGCCGCTACGGCGCGCTGGTGCCAAGGCTAGCGTGGGTGAGTGGGCAGCGCTGTGCTGAGACGACTAGCAGCCGTGGGCACTGCCAGGCTTAGCAATGAAGATGCCGCCCCTGTCGTCATTACAGGCAGCTAACAGAAAAGAACAGAGAGCTTCACCGAAATAAGCCAAAAAAGCAGGAAGTAGGGAGGGATGGTTCACATTGAAATCCTCTCTCGACGCCCCCACGCACGGCTTTAAGCACAGCGTACAAAATCACTCTCACAGAGAGAGCGGGAGAAAAAGAGATATTAGCGGCGCAGTAAGCTAGCTCAGGAGATCACATCCAGGCGCTTTCTAATCACTGTAATGGTTTAGAAACCTCATGCTCATCTCTCTTAAGCACCGAATAAAACAGTAGAAGTCCCCATATGAACCACAGGCGCTGCTTTCCTATGCCAAAGAGACTTTCGACAGCTGCGGGGGGCGACAGCCTAAAAAGTTAACGTGATTTTTGAGGAATAAGTCACGTCCTAGAATACCACCCGATAAGAGCTCGGGGAAATGGGATGGAGTTGAGAAGTTCTGAAAATGACGTGAAATACTTCTCGATCAGCAAATAACGCGTGCCAGATCACACCTTCATCCAGAATACAAGATTATGCAGACGTTTAAATGAGCATCTACACTCCACATATCTGTATGAACATGCAGCATGTTGGAGATCGCAGGCTGCTCTCTGCCAAACGCAGCCTCACAGATGCTTTTAAAGTAAGAATGCGTGATAAATCAATGACCTTATAAGTAATATTAGTCGATACTGGAATAGCATCGGGGATTATTTCCAACACAAATATATATAGCAGGTAACATAAAAAGTAAAGACTCTTTACTTGCATTGATGGTTCCATGACGAATCTTTAACATCCATGGACACTTTCCATTAGACGAAAAGTTCTTTATAGTGGAAATTTGTTTGGAATTAAAAAAAATAAATTAATTTAAAAAAAAAAAATTCATTGAAAGGTTCTTTTGGAAACCCAATATGGTTCTTCTAAACGGAATTGCTTCATTTGGAAACAATTTGGATTTTTTAAGAGAGTATGAACTGAAGAAGTTGCAGCGACAAGCAACAGGAGATTTTTGAATCACTTGAATTCTATGTATGTGGCAATTTTTTATGTAAGTTCATATGGATCTTCAAAAGTACCAAGAACTCAAATCAGACCTTAATCAGGCCGGATGCCAGTCTTTACAATGGAAAGCACCGTATAAAGGTCCTACTGAACATCACATAATTTTTATCATTCAAAACTGTTTTATGCAGTTTATGTCTATTGAAAGTTTTTAAATTTTTTATTTTTTTTTAGAAATACGTTTCGGCATCTGAACATCTGAACACCAAACAACAATACAATCCACTGAACACGCTGTACTTCAATCCCTCACAGCCTCGTTTTCATAGATAAGAAATCATTTCAGTGATGTACATGAATCGAGGATATTTGCGGGTCTGGAAAATGGCACAAGCGTTACAACACAAGTGTTGGTACACAGAATGCTGCCAATAGTCTGTTCTCCAAACTGAGAACATGTGGTATCATTACAAGAGAAACCAAAGAATATTCCATACATAATAAATCCCATTTATAAAAGACCATTTATGAAATCCAATTGAACTTTCTTTTTTGTACGTGTGAGAGTACACTGGCGTTTAAGTTCTTTCATCAAGACATTTTTGTACTAGTACTAATGCCTGTTAAACTAGTCCTAATAAGGTCAGTATTACAAGGATAGCTCACCCAAAAATGCAATATTCTGCCATCATTACTCACCCTCATGTTGTTCATCTTTGAAATGCAAATAAAAGTTTAATAAAAGTTCTGAGATTTCTGTCCCTCCACTGACAGTGCAATCCACCAACTTCAATGCTTCAAAAAGTTCATAAAGATATTGTAATCCACATGAAATTTGTGGTTTAATCCAACTCTTCTGAAGAGATATGATCGATTTTCTTTTACAATAAAGCATCGATGAACATTCAATGGAGGGACAAAAATCGCTCAGGTTTTATTAAAAAAATATCTTCAATTATGACATGAGATTGAGTAAATGATGACAGAATTTTCATCCCTTTACCAAAGTCAGCATCTAATGGTATTTTACTACCTGATTTATGACTGCAGTTTTAATATGACAAAAAAACAGGTATGCTAGATCATTATAAAATGATGAACTTGGACTGTTTTAGCACATCTTGTTTTTCTTAAAATTGGCAACACAACCATTACAGTAAACAAACTATTTTTGACACGGCATCCAAAAGTGCCAGACAAAGATGCAATTATCTCCGTAATGGCCTGAGATTAAAATAATTTGAATTACGAGTGCTCAAATGACCGTCAACTTGATAACGACAGAGCTAGACATAAATTTCTTAGTGTGCAATGGCGGAGTCAAGAAGTAAACAACAGCGCATGCGACAGACTCTAACACATTTGCACCCTCAACGCCACAACAAACCATGAGATTTCAAAGGCCGTTATCCCTACCGTATGCAAATGAAAAAACATTCACTCAAACACATTACTTTGATGAAAGCGTTATGACTTTTGGAGACATTTGGGCGGCAGTAGCGCTAAAGCATTATGGTTGTTCGAGTGAAAATCAAGTTCAAGTCAAGCTGAGGGTTGAGTCATTACTTTGAGGGCTGACGGAGGGAAATCTGTTGTTTAGCATGACCCTTTGCTTTTGTTTTGGGTAATGAAAGCCCATCGAGAGGCGGACGTGCTGGACCTCTGCCCATTTCGCTCTGTTTCAATTACCCAGCATGCCTTCAGCAGGGTAATGAGGTGGGTGTCACCACGGGGGTAAAGCGACAACCAGTGACCGCTGCGTCGCCACTTGGCCTCTCATTTCCGTGGTGATGAAGTGTCGATTGGCAGGGTCAAGAGGGCGGGGGAGAGACACCGACCGCAGAACGAGCCCTGACACGTACGCTCTCCGAAAAGCCTGCTCATATTCACAGCGCAGACCTCCAGCTACCATATGTTTTTATCAGAGTCAGAGCCACAAAAGGGGGAATTACATTTGAAAGGCCGGTAAATAAAGTTGGTATTGATTTGATCTCATGTGTAATCCGTTTTGCTGTCTGACACCAAGTCCAGCAATAAAAGAGAATCATGTAGGACAGCATAATAGATAATACGACCATACATCAATTGGGGTTTGGGAGACGTGAGGGCGATAGATCATCTTCCAGCCAGACTGCTTAGCTATGGAATTTATAAACTAGCTCCTAAAATTGAAGTGGCTTTCCAATTTACAGATGCGGCATGGTACTTTGCTGCTTTTCTCCGCCACAGTTGATTCTATTTCAAGTTTACCACAATGATTCGCACAGCATCGCTGCTCTAAACTCAAATACACCAATCTAGCGAGACGGACAAAGTTTGCCAGATATAGCAGCTGTCCAACGGCTCTTCAGTCATATTGATGGCCTCTTTGTCTCTTACTTTATCTAAAAAGGTTGCCTTGAAAAGACAACCTAGAGTACGTTTAAACTGTAAAAGGAGGAATTTGAAAACATTTGTATTCAAAGTTGTAAATGTCTAAAGATAAAGATCCATACATCATCATCATTATTCTTCATTTTCTTCTTCTCATTACAGTTACATTATTTTAATTAAATATAATTAATTTCAATATATTGATTTTAGATTTAAGTTAAGTGGAAAAGGATATTGGGACTAACCAAATGCTCCAAATGCAAATATTACTATCCACTGTAATTATTCTGATGCATATGTATATGTGTATATATATATATATATATATAAATAAACACACACACACACACACACACACACACGTATACATATATATATATATATTAGTTTTTTTTGTTTGTTTGTTTTTGTTTTCTGGAAGAACTGTAGCACTGATATATTATAATTAATTAAAAAAGAAACCTCTGATCACCTTCAATACGGCTAAAGGCAAACTTTAAGTCATCAAAACGTATCACATAAGGTCAGTAAAGATCCATGACATTTCTATGTCACACTCAAAAATAGTTTTGTGTCTATAACATGAATTCATTTCAGCACACATATGCCTTAGTTATGGAACACTTGCGCCATCTTCTGGAGACATAATATAACAACAACAGACCAGAATAACACAATACAAAATATGACTTCAAATGAAGGTAAAACATAAACTCCTAAGTACTTAAAATAACAGATAAAGTGGAAAACAACCATCTAATTAGCATTAGAGACCTTTCTATTTTTACTAAAACATAATACATTTCATCTTTAGCTATGCAGACACTTTACAGCTGAAGTGTGTCATTGCCATTGAGCCAGTATTGCTGTGTGAGGCTCAAACACATAGATCAGTGGCTAAATTTGTCACTTGTCAGGAAATCAACCTAAGCATGGCTTCCTTGCAGTTATGCACATTAAACCGTAGTAGGAGGAAGTATTATAATATCTAAAAATAGCACATACTCCACTAAGTATATGACGCATTCTGGCCTGGCAGAGGACCATTATTAGTCACAGGTTAAAGGCTAAACCACTGAGCACTAGTTGATAGCGTGAGTAAGAGGTCAGCTTGATATTATGGAGTGAATTTCTCTTACCTCATCAGCACTTGGCAGCTGTATTTGAGGTGGTCCCCACTCCTTACTGATCTTCTCTCTGATCCTCTGAGGGACGATCATGCATTTGTCAACAACCAGATCAGGGTAAATCACCTTTAATTTCCCCCTAAACAGCAAAAATGCAGGTACGAATAAGTGAACTTGCGTAGTACACCATCGTTATTCAATGAACAGTTTTGGCTTCCTATGACAGGTCATGAAACACTAATATAAGCTGTGAATAGCCCATGTCTGCACTGAAAGTTGAACTAGTGAGTAAGTTGTTAGATTTGTAAGGCATGCTGTGTGGGTTTTGAGTGGGACCGGCTGCTTAAGTATCCGTGACTCAGTGCTCTGAGGGAGTCCTACACATCCCACACCGGCCTACAAGCCAGACTTCTGAAATCAGTTCATTTAAGGAAATATGGTTTGGAAATTAACCCTAGTCCAAAACTCCTAAAGGAATGCCAAAAGACATTTGTTTCAGATTTCTACTGTAATTTTAATGAACCGATCCCAGCAGGATAAAATAACCTATTTAAGACATTAGAAGGAATTTTCTTGTGTCTTATTTATTCATTCATTCATTCATTTTTTTTTTTACAGTATTTTAAGCAAACATTCAGGGTGTTTTTGATCATATTAACTAATTGTTTACTATATTCAGTATGCTACTTTTATATTAAAAATAATTATGTATTCCCATAGTTTACAGTTCATACAGTTTACAGTGCAAAACTAATGTTTTTCATTTTGCATCTGTTATCTATATGTAATTATATTACATATGTGCATAAATGTATAATGCTGATTCCTTATATATAGCCAGTAAATAGCAGCTCAGATTTCTCAGATGCCTTTATCCATAGCAGTTTACAGTATAATTAAAATAGTGATAGCCCTCTTTGAGCAAAGAGATACATGCACACATTTACTGAGCTAAATAAGAGCATTGTTTTGACAGATTTATCTCATTTCTAAAGACAAATGTGGCTTCAAAGTAAAGTTAATGTAAGATTATGGATATAACGTATGGATGTAACTTATGGATACTGACTGAAAATAAAAATGTTACAGAGAATAAATGCTGATACAGTAGGTATTGGAACTGACAAACAGTAATAGTGAAGACTAAGGGAAAGACTAAGTAGCTAAGCAGACCAATATATCAAACCAATAATCATTTTGGCCAGGCCCAGATAATTATTGATCTATCAGTACTGTCTAACAAGTACACAAAGCCTACTATCCCACAGATTTGAGTAATGAAATGGGATATGAAATTCTCACAGGACAGAAGTCTTACTTGCAGAACTCAGCATCTTCTGAAGACAGGAGCTCATCACAGGTGGATGTGGTCATGTGACATGCAGAGAGGACCCACAAAACAAACGTCGTGTAAAATAAATGCATTTCCACCGAGCCTTCACCAGAGACAGAGAAATGTGGGTGAGAGTGAATAACTATTTTTACACTTTGTCACATTATGCGTATGTAAAACATACTTTAAGTGCAATTTTAAGTTATATATCATGTTCTGTTTGTTTGTTGACAACCCACTAAGTCTTTGATAACGTTCATCATTTCTATATCATTTAGGCTACTGTACCTGAAATTCTCGAGAAATCCTTGATATTAGCAGCTGACGTTGAGCTGTACCTTCAAACAGTCTTTCAGTGTCGACTAAAATAGTAATCTAATAATATTACGTTACAAAGTTAAATCGAGAAACACGTTAGAACCCGCCCCTTCTTCACTGCTATTGGTTTACAATTCTATTAGCAGACAGCTTAGTGGTCCATAGATGCGTCAATCAAGATTTGTTTGTTGATGGTGTGGCGGTGTTTTTTTTCTTTCATTACTGCAGGTACTAGTGCCACATGGCAACAGGTAGTTATTCCTGTAATAATCTGCAGTGTCTCTTTAATGAAAAGATGCCTCTTTAATGCTTTAGTGAAGATGTAGGCTACTAAAAACGAAAGCGAAATCGGGCCGAAATCGTTGACGAATCGGTCAGATAATTCATAACGAGCCGATAATTTCAGTGCATATATTGAAGGGTGATCTACGAACAGGTATGCATTATACACAGCGAAACTGAGAATGGATTTAAACTTAAATTCATTTTTTTTTTTTTTTTTCATTTGAGTCTAATCTGATCTAAACTGATGTAACAAGCAGGATTTAGCCTTATTGTAGGTAGGCTAAGTGAAATTAAAATGGTTTTAAATTCAGATGATTAATGCAATTTCTCAACATGAAACCAATTTCTGTGCTAAAATACACATAGCATATGGGATATTTCAATAAAGATCACATGATATGTCACCTATAGAAAATTATATTTAATTTATGTAGCCTATTTCGTTATATAAATTAACTTTCATTTTATGGAACCATGGTGGAAGAATTTACATGGGAACAAAAAACAAAACAAAACCTTGATGCACCTCCACACCAACAACATATCAAAATTGATTGACGCATCTATAGACCACTAAGGTGTTTGTTAATAGCAGTGCAAACTAATGGCAGTGAAAAGGATTCTATATAAAAACGGGGGGGAAAAAAAACAAATACAAAATGCAAACCGCTATTTTGTGTTTATTAAACACTATTTACACATTTCAAGAACACATGCTGCAGGTTTCCTGAAAATACAAACTCCCCCTCCCCAATACCAGCTCATGGAAATAATGCCTGTTTCCCATACAAATGGTCAACATCAGGCTTCTAGATACTGAGAGGACATTCAAGTTTTGCTTTCAGTCATTTGATTTCAAGGCTTTCATGGCTTCTTTGCTGCACTGGCCCTACTGTAATTGTGCAGCAAAAACAACGTCTCGTTGTGCTGCCGACACTCTGTTTGGTTTGTGCTTCTTTGCAGTAGTGGCACTAGGACCTAGAGCTCATTAAAATGGGCTCCTATAGGATTTAAAAGCAATTACTTCTAATTATTTAATTATATTCTTTACTTACATATTGTATATTCTTCTGCTTTAACCCCTGATTAAGTGTCTTATCTGAGAGTGAAATAAAATAGTAGACATGCTTCAGTGGCTGAAACTGCTTGGAAGTGCATGATTACTTTGGAGGGCACTGTATTCAGTATATTGTGCTGCACAGTGCACCGCATTATTATTTTTTTTTTTACCATTCATATAGCAGACCAAAACTTTAACCTATTTGCACACAGCATGTCAAGGTAGTCAAGATTTAAAAGGTGTACAATGTGCACCTAACTGATCATTTTTCCTTTCAGTACATTTTTTTTTTTTTCATAATATTCCATATTCTCCATCGGTATCATAGTGGTACAGATTACCACACTTAATCAAGGAGACTGGATTCAGCAATCTATATCATCTTAACAATGAAAGGCAATGAATGATAACACGTTCACATAACACAGAGATAATACCATGAAAATCACATGGCTACAATGGGCTAGAGTGGATGAATAACCATAAAACAAACAATATGACAGATTTTACACAATAAGAACATACTTGTTGTATAACACATATAGTACATAAAGGATTCATTAAATTTCAAATACAAACAGTGTATACCAGCAGCGTTTCTGCTTGTGTACTTTACATTAAGGCATGGGGTATCTTCTCTGCAGCAACAGCTTGGGAACACAATGTTCTGAGTAACTCGCTTTATCTGATGTAAAACCACAGGATTAGTTTGATTTATTTTGCTCACAGAGATTTTCTACAGTCTGTATTAGGTGAATCTTGGCTTATTAAAAACTCATAATAAAAAAAAAAAAAATCACAAATACGATCTCTGTAATAATTCATTTGTTTCTCCAAGACAGCAATAAGATTGAATGCAGACTTTTGCTCAAAGGAATAGTTCACCTAAAAATAAACATTTGCTGAACATTTACTTGCTCACCAATGGATGCTCTGCAGTGAATGGGTGCCGTCAGAATGAGAGTCCAAACAGCTGATAAAAACATCACAATAATCAACAAGTAATCCACACCACTCCAGTTTACATCTTATGAAGGAAAAAACTGCATGTTTGTAAGAAACAAATCCATCATCAAGATGTTTCAAGTTTAAACCATTGTTTCCAGCTAAAATATGGGTGATCTATCCTTAGTATTAATTTCTCCAGTGAAAAAGTAATCTCGTCTGAATCAGGAGAGAAATATGCACAGATCAAGCACCGTTTGGAAGCCAAAACAATCCAAAACAAGTATGTAGGTGGATTCTGATATGAGAGGATAACAGGAGGTGGACTTTTTCACTGGATGAAACATTATTATGGATTATGGACTTGTATTTTAGCCAGAAACAATGGTTTAAAGTTAAAATGTCGTAATGATGGATTTGTTTCTTACAAACATGCAGCTTTTCACTTCACAAGATGTTAATTGATGGACTGGAGTGGTGTGGATTATTGTGATGTTTTTATCAGCTGTTTGGACTCTCATTCTGACGGCACCCATTCACTGCAGAGGATCCATTGGTGAGCAAGTGATCTGATGGTAAATTTCGCCAAATCTGTTCTGATAAAGAAACAAACTCATCTAAATCTTGGATGGCTTGAGAGGGAGTACATTTTCAGTAAATTTTAGCACATATTTTTTAGCACATTAACAATTGTCTTATTTGTATCCATTTTAATTTATCCTAAGGAATGCTAGGAGAAACGTCTGAGACAAAGTTGATACAGTAAATGCAACAGAATGTCTTTAAATCTGAAAAACTCTGAAAGAGCAACATCTGAGTAACAAATTCTGGGAAGATCAAAATGTGTTGAATGTACAATCAAACTGTAGCACATGATACCTGTCATATTTCAATACATTCATATCATCACTCCTATTTTGCTTTATATAATAGTGTTACATAACCGTAAATGTTCTATAACGGTAAATAAAAACCTCAACAAAAATAGAACATTTTCATATGTATCATATGATAACAGGCTGATGCAATTGTCTGTGAAATGTACACCAATCAAACATTTCTTGTCTTTTATAGGATGGTAACACTTTACTCTTTAGGATAAAACCTCATCACACTTCATCTTTATGTTAATGACAAGAGTCAGAAAATGTTCCTGAGTGCTATTACAAATGCTTAATAAGATACTGAAAAATCTTCACTCGTCCCACTGAAAGATTAACAGTCCATCATGTATTTTCTAATGGAGGGAACTCAATCTGTATTGTTCTAGATCTACATTCAAAGCTCAGCATATATTTATGGGTTTCTATATCAAACAATATTCCTCAACATTCCCTTGCTGCCAGCTACAACAGCCTTGCACATGCAGGTCAGCTCTTAATCTGATTTATTAAAGCAGAAAAAAAACATTCTCTGATATTAATTAGTTTACAGCTGGCGGAAAATGCATAGCAGATTGCTTTTTACTCTCCATAGGGTGATTTATATTATACCTTTTTTCAGTCTAAAGGTCAATCTGGTACTATAAAACTACTGTATTTCCTTATAATAAGCCATTCTATATTTAAGGTGCTATTCGCTTCTATAACTATGGCATGTGCTAGATCAGAAACATTCAAATCGCAAAGGGTTTATATGAACCATGCTTGTGAGGTTTCCTCTCCTGTATGGCGAGGTAATGCACCTTAAATAGTTATGTAAATTGTGAAACTGCCTTGCATTGCATTGTTAAATTTTCCATTGTTTTTCTTTATAGTATTAGAATAGTCATATAAATACATTTTCCTAAGTTACTACTAGTTATATTCATATTTTAAAGACCCTAAAGTGTCCGTCAGGAATGGGATGCTGTGTAGGAAACACTCTACAACTACTTAACTGTAACATGCTGCGATGCATCATGGGATTGTCACAGGCCTGCCCGTGAAACTCATTCGAAAGCTATCTGGGAACATTTAAAATTGTGTTTCGTGTGTGGTGGATTGATGTCATCCACCTTATGAAGCAGAAGTGAGCTTACTTTGGTAAAGACAGCAGCTAGTGCCCACACTTTGAATGTCAGCAGTGTTGAGGCACTCTTTATATTCCCTGTAGAGAAGCCCGGTGTGACTGTTCACCCGGGATCCTCTTTTGAAGTATCTGGTTAGAATATTACAGGTTGTTAGTTGTTGTTTTCCAGAATATTGTTATCGAGACAAAAATGCAGCTTTCTGGAGGCAATCTTGATGTAAACCTGAACTTCATCTTGTGATAGCACATATACGTGACATTATGTCAGTAAATGCTGATTTTGTGTAAACCTATAATCGATTGAATATTCGTTTCGATTTCCATACTTGTCAGCTGATAACATGTGAGGTTACAATTATTGAGAGGAAGAAATAGAGAAGACTGCTTCAGTCTAACATATAGTCAAAAATATACACCACAGTGTGCAGGAAAAAAAGTATTTTTCTGTTGTGCACAAGTAACATTCAACCTAAACAATGATGAAGAGCAGGACTAGAACGTAAATGCTCTAATCATGTATAAAGTGGCAAAATGGGTTCAATACAAGTTAAACTGTATCGACGGGCATAATGTTGATTAGCACGGAATTTCAAAAGTCTTGTATTTTCCAAAAGTCTTTTATGCTCACCAAGGTTGCATTTATTTGATCAAAACTACAGTAAAAAATCTGAAATATTATTACAATTAGGAATAACTGTATTCAATGTCAATATATTTTAAAATATAATTTATTCCTGTGATCAAAGCTGAATTTTCAGCATCATTACTACAGTTTTCAATGTCACATGACCCTTCAGAAATCATCCTAATATGCTGATTTGCTGCTCGAGAAACATTTCTTATCATCAGTGTTAATAACTTTTGTGCTGCTTAATATTTTTGGAATATTACTTTTTTTTTTCTTCAGTGAAAGAATAGCATTTATTTAAAATAGAATCTTTTGTAACATTATAAATGTATTTACTGCCACATTTGATCAATTTAATGCATCCTTGCTGATTAAAAATATAAATTTCTTTCAGGGGGGAAAACTTGTACCTGGTTATTTTGACTTGAATTGTAATTTGTTTTGTTTGTTTTAAGCAGAAATGGCATTTACAGCATCACACTTGTAAGGAAGAAAATGTGAAGAAATGTGCAGCTCGTTATTGTAGAACTTGCATGAATAATTCATAGAATTTTTTTAGAATAGGTTGTTTAACTACTTTTCTAGACGGATGAGCTTCTGTTTAGGAATTATTTACATATTTACAGTGATTGTATGAAAAATCTATCTATCTATCTATCTATCTATCTATCTATCTATCTATCTATCTATCTATCTATCTATCTATCTATCTATCTATCTATCTATCCAGCCAATGCCTAGAACCAAGTCCCTCCCTTTCCTTTTTTTTCTTTTTTTCGAAAATCCATTTCACTCAAATGTGCATCTCAATTCAGAAGAAAAGTTGCTACTTCACTGCAACTTTAAGTCTTGTACTTTGTCTGTACAGTGTGCATTTGTAATGTCTATTTCCTGGCCCTGTGTTTTTCCATTGTAAATGCCTTAAAGTACCAATGATTCTCATTTTCTGTGGAAATCAGCGTTATGCCAGATGCTGTCAACGGAGCTTAACTCACATTGAACCCACAACATGGCTATGGATTGATGCGGTTCTGTGGAGTCACGTCCACATGCGGCCCTCCACGAACCGTCAACCTTTAAATGTCAAATTAATAATACCTTAGGATGTTGAACGGTGGACACCATTTGAATCTTGAGAGCATCGGTCTGTTGAAGTGGTTTGATTGTAGATTATGTTTGCTGGTTGCTCTAAAACGTTCCTGTGTTCTCGTCCTTTAGAGCTGAAAAGCACTTATTAGTATTTCAAGATATGAATATGTGCAGTCCTGCCATGTATGTTTCTATACAGATGAAGACATGGTTATGTTTGAGGAACCGATGCTGAGCGAAGATTGTCTTTTAACAGCAAATTGAGCAGCGCTCTGATACCACAGGATATGATGTCACAGGAGGACGTCAAAGCTGATTTGATTTGATGAAAAATCCAACCAGTAGAAAGATTCAGCAATGTGCTTTTAGTCAAAGCCTTGTGTTGCTTTGACTTGCGTTCTCCGTCTCGTTTCATTTTTGCTTGTTCTTCAGCAGCTAAAAGCAGGGCTTGGGCATTTTGCTAAACAGAAAATGTGAATAGGTCATCTTATAGAGTTGAAAAAGGCTATCATTCCTTGTTGTGTGTTTATATCTCACATTTAGGGCTGTTAGGTGGGTTATGCACCCTGAGAGCCGATCAGATGACTGCAGAAGAACCAGGAGAAGATGGAGAATTGGAGGACGGTGAAGACGGTAGATTCCAGAAGAGCCACTTGCGTTTACACTGACGCTTTTGGTACAGGTAATCTTCCTTCTCACGCTCCTTACGCGCCCGCTGATAGTGATCTTCTTCCTTCAGATACCACACTGGAGGCCAGCGATGTTTCTCAAAGTGCTCCAGGTTTTCTGCAAGACAGAATGAGACCGTGATACCAGCTTAATTCAGAACTAATTTCAGTACTGAGAGATAAGTGTTTAGTTAGGGACGCCTGTCGCACTGAGAAAAAAATATTTTATTTCTCAATATTCACTACATTCATATTTTTTGCTTTGCTTTCTAGGAAAAATAGCCAACCATCCCTAAAACAAAATAAATGTATTATAAATTAAGCTGTCGGTATGCTTTGTTTAATCAAAAATACTATAAAAACACTGTGAAATATTATTACAATTTAAAATGATTCTTTTCTATTTGAGTATATTTTAACTTAAAATTTAACCCTATGATGGTAAAACAGAATTTTTTGCAGCCTTTTTTTATTATTATTATTTATTCACTTTTGATCCTTGCTGAATAAAATTATTATTTTTTAACAAGAAATCCTACTGACCCAGAACTTTTGAATGATTGTGTATACAGGATAATACGGAGCCCTGTACATGACATGCAAGAAAAAATAAATAAACCGTGCGCACGATTTACTAAAACGTGCACACGATTACTATTTCGTTCCCTCGATTTGCTAAATCGTGCACACGATTTAGCCTACTATTTTTTTCCTGCATGTCATGTGCGGGGCTCCATAGGATAAATTAATTATTAAATATAGAAATTAGTCACGCCTCTGAGCTGTCTGTGTGTGTTTTTCTCCCCATGTGCTCCCTGCGACCCAGTTTCTTCCTTGGTTGATTGTGTTCATTTGGTTCAGGTGTGTCTGGTTAATTTACTCTCGTTTAGTCAAGTATTTAAGTCTCAGTCTGTGCTATCTGTCTTGGTCGGGTCTCAATCGTCATGTTCGTGTGTCACCAGCCATTCCTTGTGTGGATTTACCCTGTGTTTGGATTATATTAAAGACTGTTCCTTGATCCACGTCTCCGTCGTTCTTTCCGATACAGAGTGTGACAGTGTTCAATATTAAGAATATATTCAGAGAATATATCTTGAATTAAATGAAGAGTTAATAAAAATCCATTATTTACTCATTATCATGTTATGATGCTCCAAGTCCATTTACGTAGTTTTAATGTTAAAGAACATATATACAGTATAATATTCACATTTAATAATTTTGCAGACCGCTTCAAATAATGACAATATAATCAATCAAACCAACAAAAATATATAAGTGTTATGACAAATCCCAGTTAGTCTAGTGCAGTACATGTAGCAAGTTTTTTGTTTGTTTGTTTTTTAGGTTATGATAGATATCCAATAGATAGAGCTAGTTTTAGAAGGTCAAGTTATTATTATTTTTTATAATAATTAAAAAGAAAACAAGTAGACAGAATAGAAGAAGAATAGAGAAGAGGGTCAATAGAGGGTCAAGTTTTTTATAATAAATCAAAATAAAACAAGTAGATAGAATAGATTAATAATACAATAAACGACAATCAGGAAGATTTTTTTTTAGCAGTTTCAAGGACTAATGCAACTTATTTAGATTAAGAATTTGTTTCATTACAAAAGTTTATAGCAGAAAAAATTGGCTAGTGAAAACATCTGAACAAATGAGCATGACTGGGGTTTCAGTTTTATAGACTGTCATGTCTCAATATTAATTTTGAAGTTAAAATAATTATTGAAAAATTGGAAATTATACTGATCTGAGGGCTGTTGAATTACCTGTAGATTTGGCCTTCATGTCTCGAGGGAATTTGCGACAGACTCTGTTGTAGTTGGTGCAGATGTGATGGAGGCACCAGTCAGTCAGCTGCTGAGCACAGTGGAACTAATGGAAACAATCACACAAAAGAACACTATGGAGAAAATCAGACATTTTGAGACGCGTCCCCTCCTAGAACTCTAAACAACTAGTCTATTTGGTTCCTAATCACTCCTAAAACAGAGACTCTTTATTCATATCACTTCAGAAACATACACACTGCAACTAAATGTAGTTGTCAATTCACCTTTTAGTTGTTAATCCTGTTCTGTACACACACATTTCAGTAATTTACAACCGCATTCTACAGCTAAATATTCCTGAAAAATTTAGGTAGTAACAAGTGTATTTACAGAAATTCTATGCAGTGTGTACAACTGAACAACTAGTTGTTAATGACATATTTAAACATGTATCAGAGTTGTACCTCTCTTCTATGGTGCCCAAGAGGCGACATGGTCGGTTCACTTAGTTGTGTCGTGACCACAAGATATTAACGACATCCATTTCTCGTGGACATGACTTCTTATGTTGAGGGAACAACATATTTTTATTGTGGCCACGAGTTCAATGCGTAAACAAACCTGCGTGACCATAGCAACCCGGGATTATCAGAGATGGATTCATTAATATTTTATTTAGAATTAAGAAATTATTATATTAATTATTATAGAAATTACATTATTAAATTATTACCATGGCTACCAGACTGTATTACGTGTCATAGTCAGCATTCAAATGAAGTTTATCTTGAAATGTTACATAAAGTGCATAAAATAATATAGGCCCACAAGAAAACATTTTTATCCATCCCACAGTCTTGTAAATCCATTAACTGATTTGTCTTTTTCCCGTAATATTTGTATATTATTATTATTATTAGCCTATTATTATTATTTATATTTTGATAGTCGTTTATATTCGTTTTTTCCCCTTCATTTCGATCTCTTTATTTAACGTTCTGAATTGTAAATAACAGTCTACTGTAAATGCTCAACATGCCAATAAAGCTTTGATTATGCTGACTGGAATTTTTACTGGAATGCAGTTTAAATTTAACATAAGCTATATTTCATTTTATTTCTGCTAAGTAATAGACCATAATTACAAATACTATATAGTGTTTCGTTGAGGAATCAATCATTCACGTAATTTCATTTTGTAAATGAAAACACAACACGCTCATTTATCATCACACACGGGCATAAATACAATCATAAACTCAAAACTTTATTGGCATAATTGTCAGGCATTCACAGTATTTGCAAAATATATGATAGGCTAGCAAATATAGCATAATTACACAAAACGTTAACTAGGTAAAGTGATACACAAATTGAAAGGGGAAATAAGCATATATAAAAAATATAACCCTATAAATTAATGTAATAATAATAATAACAGCCTATGCAAATATTAAATTAAATGTTTAATGTTAATGAAAATGTTTTATGATAATATCTGATAATCCCGGGTTGCTATGGTCACGCAGGTTTGTTTACGCATTGAACTCGTGGCCACAATAAAAATATGTCGTTCCCTCAACATAGCATCTCGAGGCCACGACATAAGGATGTCGTTACCTCGAACAAAATGATCTCATGGCCACAACATATTATCACGTTCCCACAAGTGAACTGACCATGTCACCTCGCGGGCACCGTACTCTTCCGTATGTGCAGTGCAAGAAAACAGGCAAAAGGTACAAGTTTGACTCATTTGTGTTGCCAGATCCTGCAAGAAAAAACAACAAACAAGAACAATCCCAAACCTAAATAAATCAAAATGCTTTATATACAGTATGTTAAAAATAAAAAGACAGACAGATAGACAGATAGATAGATAGATAGATAGATAGATAGATAGATAGAGGTTGTCGACCAACGTCAATGCATGCCGGCAGGGGTAACACACTGATCTGATCTCCTTCTGTCAGTGCACTCTGAACTGTTATGAAGTTAAAAGTCAATTGAATAGGGGATAGGATTTCATTTGACAGGGTACATTTTCATTTGTCTGTCAATGGTACACTTACCTGGGCCATGTCCAGATAGAGCAGAACATCTCCATCTATATCAGCTCCCATCATGGCAGCTTCTGTCAGTACCTTCACAGTGTACAGCTCTAGGACAGACACACAACACTCATAAAAACAACATAATTTGTCACCATTATTTTTTGGTTTGTATTCTGTTAATAAATGACTCAGCAGCACTTTGGTTCCATTTGTTAACATTAGATAAAGACCCCATGTGGTGAAAATCAAGTGTTTAGCATTGTTTGCATGTTTGTCTGGTGTTTTAATATTTAAAGACAAACTATGTGCAAATTCATCAGACAACACCATGGCTGAGCATTTTCTCTGTGCAATAAACCAAAAAAAGTCTTAAAAACACAGTTTGAAACCTGGAAGACTAATTCACCAGTGGGTTCTTCAAGATTTTTCTATGGGCTGTTATAATGGGGTTTATCCAATTATGTATAAAGCCTGTGGTTGACAATACTTGACAACTTGACAATACTTTGCCGTTTTGTTCTACAACATAAATTACAGACACTGACAAGTCAAACTGTCTTGTAAGGTTACTTATTAGAAACACACGCTTTCAAAAATAAACAAAACTGCTTCAAAATTCACATTTTCGGTATGGGTATATGCAGATTACGTTGTATTGTGTAGTGTTTAGCTTTTACTTTTGCATGTGATTGATTGGAGGCTCTGATTAATTTGCATATTCAAGCCATTTAAGGCATAAACAATTTTTTTACACAGGAAAAAATTAAGGTTTAAACACTGTATGTTATACAGAATATCACATATGAGTTTAAAGGGGTCATCGGATGCCCAAGTTGATATGATTCTTTAGGGTCTTAATGAAAAGTCTATAACATACTTTGGTTAAAATTTCTCAATGGTAGTGTAAAAATCCCCTTTTTTACCCTGACAAAATCAGCTCTGTTTTCAGCAAGCCATTCTAGTCCATGTTGCTTTAAATGCTAATGAGCTCTGCTGACCCCGCCCCTGTCTTCCGTGGGGTGACGAGCAGACTGTAAACTTCAGCCGCGAAACTGGATAACTAGCACATTATTAGGAAAAGCGATTTGCAAATATTCATAAAAAACCCTTATACTCACTTCTTCTGTAGGTGAAGCTGGATCACGAATGATTCGCGCGAACATAGACACATTTAGGCAGATCGGGATCTGCGCATTCCCTTCAAAAACGAAAGTAACTTTAATCCTCTGCATCTTCAGCGGTTCAGATGTTGGGAGTAAATATTTCCTACTTATGAAGTCGTGATTACAAGCTTGTCATATTTAAGTGCTTTAATGTCGGAAAGAATAAAATGTAGCATTCCATTGGTTGACAATCATATAAACATTCACCGCGCTATACATGCAGTTTGCTGACAATTCTGGAATTTTGTGTCAAATACATGCTTATTTCACTGCTTATAAAACAAACAATATGCTTCGAGTGATCGTTCATATCTAGCCTAAAAATACACTACTTTAGCAACGAGACAAAGGAATGTAGTTGTTGTGAGAACAGCATTGATAGCAGAAATGGTTGTCCCCTCCACCGTGTTTAAAGTTTATGACCCACCCAACTCGGAAACTCTGGTATCAAAATTATTTACAAATTTCCCAGTAGTAAATATGACTTGAGAGGCCGTTCATGTCCAGTTTCCGATAAGGAAACTCGTATTTACAATAATTCCGATAGCACGTGAAGGCAGCATAAGGTAAGACTGCCTTGTCAATCAACTATCATGGGAGCGGCCTGCGCAGAACTACGTCATTCTGACAGGAATCTCAGAACAGCCTGATTTGAGAAAGGGGATTTTAAAATAGGGATTAAAAAAAAAACACTGGCTGGATTTTTATCATTATAGGATGGATGTGTACACACACTTCCAACACACATTTAGGTTCAAACAACTTGAATTTTGCATCCAATGACTCATTTAAGGGATTAAATTAGTGCCTGCAGCTTTTCATTATTAAATAACATTAATAAATACTGTAACAAATGAATTGCTCATTGTTAGTTAAATTTAGCTTAATGCATAACTACTGTTAATTAATGAGACCTTATTACAAAATGTTACCATCAACTCTTATATATCATATTATTCATTCAATAAAATGTTTTATTTTTGAATTTGACAGGCACTTTTATCCAAAGCGACTTGCACTGAATGCATTCAAAATATATATATATATTTTTTTTTTAAGTTTATGAATTTCCTGGGATCTGAACCCAAGACTTTGCTTTTGTTAGTGTCACACAGTGCTGTTTGAGCAACAATGGAAGATTATCATACTAAGTTCAATAAAGTTAGCCCTTGAACATATATTTTATAGTGATCTCTTGATCTGCAGCGGAGGAGTGAATCATGCTGTCTCTGGATGCCAGTGTTGCCATGTCCACTTACGCATTATAAGCAGCTTTGACCGAGATCTGTTAAAATTAATAAAATGTGTACTATGAATGCAATGTATGGCAAATGTAGGCTAGATGCATATATGTTACAGATAGGCCATAAAGAGAAGCCAGTCCATGCCAGAATTAGCTTCACATCGTACCAAAAAACACCCCTTAAGCGTGGTAAAAATCACTGTGTCCTTTTGTACTGAAATACAATGCAAGTCACTTCAGATGGCAAATTACAGTGTTATTTTTAGTCACTGTCTCACTCCTCAACACTAGTTAAAGGTCTAAATTTACCAGGATTTGGTTGCTTGCAGAGATCAGACTGTTATGTGCATTATCGTCTCAGCGAAAACAGTGTGTGAAGGTTTGTTTGTGTACCTGTCAGCGCTACCAGGTGAGGCAGACAGAGACGGTTTGCAAGAACAATGAGTTCCATGGCATCCAGATCTAGGCGAGAGCAGAAGTAGCCAGTATAGAGATACTCCAGCACAGCACGCATGCAGCTCCGTGTAGTGTTTGGAAACAGCACCTGACAAAACACAGCAACAAACTCAAAGAGGCTTTTTCAGGGGAATAAAAACTCAGTGTTAAAGCAACATGCAAGAACAGTATGATTAAAGTATGCTGTCTTCATTAGTAAAATCCAACTTTAAGCTTATGTTAACATTCTAACATACAATGGGGTCCAGTAGTATTGCATAAGCATTCCATGTTTTCAATGTCTAAGTATTTGTTTTGTCCTAATTACTTGACAGCAGAAATCAAGCAGCGTGAAATCCACAAGTTAAATATAAAACCTAATATTTAAATTTTTCAGCATGATCTAAAGAGCATCTTGAGCTTCAGTAAAAACAAGAATATCTGACCATCACGTCACAAAACTACTTATTTGATTAATGCCCTAGAAATTGTGCAAAATCTGAAATATACAGTATTTATTTTACTTTATTATTTTCCTTTGTTTGATTTTTTTTTTTTTTTTTTTTTTTTAATCCTAAAAGTTCCAGTTTATTTACAGGTTCAAATATCAATTTTTAAATATCAAATTTTCATTGTGGTCTCAGATATTTGGGCCTCACTATATATGATGGGAATACTAATTTGTATTGTTTTTTTTCATACTTGTTAAGCTTATTTATTATTTCAGATTGCTAGATATAGCATTAGAAATTAAGGGTTAAAACTAGATCAACCCATATGTTAAGAGGAATTTTCTATTTGTCTCTCAAAAATTATGTTACTTCATTCTAAGAATAAAAGTCTGTATAATTTATATAATATAACAGTATAATTTTAGTATCATTGAAATACTATTATAATTTTTAATACAATTTTTATTAATTTTATTGTGTGTTTTTGTTATTTTTATTTATTTTTAGTTTTTATTCAGTTTTATTTAAGTTATTTTAGTATCAACCTAAACTAAATGAAAATGAGAAATGTTACCTTGGCATCAAGCTCAAATAAAATAAGTTTAAGGGTTTATTTTATTTTCAGGTTTCTTATTGCTTTAGTTTTAGTTAATTATTATAACCCTGGTTCAACATCATCACTTGTGTCACAAATGTCCTATCATCTCTACTTGCTCCAGATATCGCAAAATTAAATCACCCGCATAGTTATTTACCTCCTTCTATTCTTTCCAATTTGAATATATAAAAATCAAAGATGTTCATCAGGTTCCTGTCAAAAACTACATTAGTTCATGTTAGACAAACTATGAAATTGTACACAGTGTGACCATTAAAATACACACCACAAATATCATTTTTAAAAGCTCAGCATTCCCAGTGGTACTGGTTTAGATATAATGTGAGTGCAATGTACCTCTTTTGTACAACTCTCCACAAATGGTCCACCAAACATGGCTGCCATCCAATCACAGCTTGAGATGAGCAGTGGTTTATGGGCCATGATGGTGCCATCATCCAACCTGAACACCACATCTGCAGCAAAGAACAGACAAACTTCTGTAGCTTTTCAAATCACTATTATAATATTATAACATATCATATAAACATCCTCTTCTCTTTGGTAAATCAACATATATAGCGATTCTGATGCTGAAATGAAGTGAACACTTCTAATATTTTACTGAATTTCACTAAAATCCACCCTTGTTAGATCTGAAACTGACACAAGGGGAACTGCCACTTGTTATGTGGACATGCTTCAGTCTCAAATTTGGCCAATATTGGCCAATATCATCTTGACAACTTAAACTTTGTGACAGTGGCTCGACATTACATTCCAATAAAGCACAATCATAGTGCTAGAGTCAAGGATAAATAAATAGAAATGCTCAGTGTTTATGTTTGGAGAGGGAAAAGCTCGGTCAGCATTGCAAGACAGCTTGATGTCCTCCAAACCCTGAGAGTGCTGAAAAACACGATACATCCGCACCGGTTCTCTCTACCAGAAGAGCACTGATTATGAAACCGAAATCCAGCTGACAAAATATGGGGGCTTGTTTTTCTCTCTGGGGGTGAATAATTGAGCTGAAGTAGAGGGGACAATAGCTTGAAGGGACATTCTGCTTGAGCTCATCTCACATTTGAGAAAAATTTGCTTTGGTTATAAACAATGCTGGGTGACCTTCCACTAGAATATGCACTGTACGCCCAACATGTGCAGATATCAAAAACGCAGAAGTTTGCTTTTTAATATACAGCTGACAGTATTATTTTACACAACACCGAAAGGTGGGGGTGACAAATAAGGACATTTATAGAAAAAAAGGCGAAAGGACTCTAAAATGAGTCCCATCGGTTGTCTTAATGCTATGCGCAGTTAGTGTAACTGACAGATATACAACAAATAAATAAGGTAAATTCTATTTGTACCGTTCCAGTCAGAATTCAAACCGACATCTCAGGAATGGGAGGCAGGTGAGCTAACAAGCATGCTAAAGACTTAAGCTCCTAGCATCAGTCGCTAGTGCATTTCTTAAAGGGGTCATATGATGCGATTTCAAGTTTTCCTTTCTCTTTGGAGTGTTACAAGCTGTTTGTGTGGCTTGTGTGCAAACACATACGAGATTCGTCTGTCACACGACTCTGTTCCTCTCTCGGGCTTGAACTGAAGGTAAAACTAAGGACATTATTAACTGTCTTTACATTTATTTTGAAAGATGAAGCTTGCGATTATGGAAAGGGGTGTTACATTTCCAACGAGTGCTTGCAGTGTTCGGCCAATCACAATGCACTGGGTCAGTTGGCCAATCAGAGCAGACTGCGCTTGTCGGAAGGAGGAACTTTATAGAAAATGTCTGAGAGGGGGGGGGGGCATAGAAGACCTACAATATTGAACAGTATTTGAAAAATAATGTGTTTTTTGAACATTAAAGCACGTTAACATATTCTGTTACACTAAATACACAAAATAATGATATTTTAAAAAGCATCATATGACCCCTTTAAGGCCAGGGGAGCAGTCGCGTAGCTACGGGTGGGCCTGGGTGGGCCCGGGCCCACCCACTTTCATCTGTGGCCCACCCAATAAGAAGTTTGTAATTTTCCAAATGGATGTAATTTATTAAACGATACTAATAAACGTCTTATTTCACTGTAACTTTATTTATTAACAATATTAAACGCTGGTTTTCATGGTCAATTACAGGTCGTTTTCCCTCTTCCTATAGGTTCATCATATGCTTGTCAAAATGATGATTCGTCCGTTTCTGTTAGTCCCACCCACAATTATATGTTTACGACCTATGTTTACGATGTACGGATATAATAGTAAAATGTGCGTTAAAACTGTCCTCCGTTATAGTAAAAATGCTAACATGATGCACAATGCTTATCACAGTTTTCAAAAACAAACAGAGACCTACATATTTTTAATATATTGAATGTTCATTATACATTTGCGGTCATTTTGCTGCATCATGAATATTGTGAAATTTGAAAGTGCCCCTATTATGTCATTTTGAATATTGCCTTTCATGCATTGTGTAATGTGGCTGTATAGGAATATAAACAATCTGCAGAAGCCGAAAGTAAAACTGTCTCCCAAAAGAATGAATCGACTCTGAACAGACTAAACGAGTCATCAGTAATTCGGATCCCACTTCCATGACGACTACACGTCACAGGGTAATACAATTGACCTATCGGTCAGCCCCTCCCCTCGATTGCAGATGAGCCAATGCCAGTCGAGTATCAATTGCACGGGGAGCAGAACTCAGAGATTTTAGGTTTCAGTGCCATAGAGAAACATTGGAAGATCTGAAGCCTACATCGTTTTTATGGGGTTTATGCTTCAAAAATGGAAAAACTATGTGCCTGGGGTACTTGTAACACTGATTCCAGGTATCCTAAGAGGATGGGCAATGGAATTTATTTTATTCTATTTCCTAAACCCAAACAAAATGGAGCAAAATGTCCCTAAGCATTCACCCCCAATCCCAATGAAGACAAAAACCTTCATTTTCTGGTTGTCATACTCTCATTAAGTTACAATTTTTATCTGCTCAAGCAGAACAATAATGTCATCTTGTGCTTTAGCAAGGTATCTCTGGCTAAAACTAGCTAATGTTAAAGTTAGTGAGTCCATGCTAATGTACAAACCTAAATAGCGGACTGTTCTCGCGTCTTGCACAGTGTAGGGCAAAAACACATAAACGAAGGTCAACATTTCACTGTCTCTTCATATTAAACTGGTTAAATGTAAATTAATTTAATCGTACCCTGCTATACATGAACAGTGTTGATCCGGGATGTTGTCATCCGCGATCGTGACGAACGTAACATGAGACTTCTCCCGCTTGCATTGTGATCTGTAAACCCTCACTTCCAAATTAATACCCACAATATTTATTTTAAAATATTTTATATATCCCTCCATGGCATATTTATGTCCCACTTGAATGGTGGTCTTGACAGCTGTCATTGTAAGACAGTTAGCAACTTTGTTTGTCTGAGTTTGCAACAGTAACTATGGGGGGCCGGGCTTACCGATACGTCAATTGCATTGCTCTACTTTAACCCACGCTCAAACACTGTAGCTTGTTCGTGTGTTTAACATCATGTCGAGAAGATGCTGTATCCTATGCTGTGAAAGTAAATTCATTTTATTTTCACTTCCAAAAGATGAGGGTATAAAGAATCAGTGGTTAAAATTAATTTTTTCCCACTGTACTACAGCAGTACAACCCTAATCTTTATTTGTGTTCCCGTCATTTTACATACCACTGCTTCTCTAATCTCTGGGAGTTCAACACAGGATTCACAAACCACTTGCTTTTGAAAAATGGCTCAGTACCCAGTTATTTGGACCAGCTGGCTCCAATAAATCTAAAACTGCAAGTATGATGAATAATAGATGTTTATGTTTTCTATTGAGCGTTCAAAATATGGAACTATGGCAATGGGCGTATCGTTTCCGACACGCGATTTACGTGGTAGACCAATCACAACAGACTGGGCCATCTGAGAAGAGTAGGAATCTTAAAACTGCTTTGAATTAATCGTTTGAGAATCATTGGAAAAAGAGGTGATATTAAATGCATATTTTGAGAAAACATTGCATGCATGTTGTAGGAGACTCCCAAAACAATATCAGCAACCTTAAAAATGGCATAATAGGGGCACTTTAATGCTTTTTTCAAAAAAAATTATTGTAGCCCAGTATCCTGAATACAGTGTTATTAAACTTTAGCCATTAATATAAGTAACTGAAAAAAGCGCAAATGTCAGGGCATGTCAAAGGGCCCTAAAACACCCTCAGACCCTAGAGGGTTAAGTTTCCTAAAGTGTTATTTCCTAAAGTGTTTGATTCGCACTTTAAACTATTCGTTTCAATGACTTATTTCAAAACCATGGTTAAACAATTACTCAAGATCACCCAAAAATGTTTGTGAGTTCACTGTGTGGCATTGCTTAAAATTTGTACTCCCATTTTTCATATACAGGTTTTGGAGAAGACATGTCATTTTGCTGCATATAAATAAATATTTGTATATCGTTGAAAGTACACTATCTAGAAAAATAGTGTGAAAGCATGCTATCTAACTAGATTTATAATGCTTTTGACTTCTTTTATGTAACATTTTGAATGCCAGAATTTAATTTTGATATTCTGAATAGCTGTTTGGTTGAAATAATGGCCTCTAACCTTCTCTCCAATTTCAGAGCAATTCCATTTTTTCAACAGTCTTGAAATGTACTCTTATAGACAATTAATTTCATGTAAAAGCAGTCATAAAAGCAAACGAGATAAAAGCCCTAGTCCACTTCATTAACCAACCACTGTAGTTGCTTTTTGGATGACTTGACTATCATTCTGGCCCATCCCTAATAACTACAGTACCAAGCAGACATACAGTTCACATGCCTCTCACCAGAGAAGGTCCCTTTGGCCAGACATTCTTTCACTCGATTGGTGCGTCTCACATGAAAGGCCTTGGTGATCTCCTGATTCATGAAGGCCTCATCATTCAGGATATTAGCCACCATCATACGCAGGTCAAACACTTCCAGTAGCTCTGCGATGTGGGCGACCTGCATTAGCTCCTTCTCCCGCTCATCTAGTTTACCTGTATACAGGTACCGCAACACTGATCGGAATGGACCTGGCTGCATCGATGGGTCCATGTGCACAACGGTCATTTTTCTAGGGTTGAAGGTGACGGGGTCATCCACCATTTCTTCTTGGATGCTAATGAAAGCACGACTCAAGGCAGGGAGCAGACGACCGCGACGATCTCCGTCACCTTTTAGAGTTCCATCACTGGTGCAGGCACGCAAGTTTGCTCTATCTCCATCGTCGCTACTTTCACAAACGTCAAAACTAGCTGCGCGCATCAGCAAATCGCGACCAGAAAGCGGTGGTCCTCGGGGTCGTTCTCGCTCCCGTTCGGTCTCCTCAGGACCCCGAGGTTCGGTCAAGAAGAGGTCGTAGAACTTGGAGGAGGATGTGGCAAGGTAGATGCGGTGGGCAAAGATCCTCTGGCGTTCCTGGAGGACTAAGATGACATCAGCGCAGAGCGGGTCCTCCAACAGCCGACTAGGGTGCTCTTCGATGTTACTGGGAGGGGCAGGAACGGTGATAATGGGTGGAGGGGGTTTAGGGGGAAGGAAGGGGGCTTGGAGGAGTGGCCTTTGAACGTTTCGTAAATGCGACTTCCAGAATTGGAGATGACGACGGGAAATGAGGGCTGCACGAATAGCATTGTCGAAAACGTCCTTAACCCCGAACTGAGCAACTATGCTGGTCTCATAATAAGGGACGCCTAGTTCTTTAGCCACCTCACGGCCTTTCTCTGGCGCCAATATCTCATTGGATTTAATAGGTCTGAAACAAAACAAAAAAAAACAGCATTATACTAAAGAGCTCGTTTTCCCCAAAATGAAAATCTTTCATCATTTACTCACCCTCATGTCGTTCCCAACCTGTATGATTTAACTTTCTTTTGTAGAAAACCAAAAGACTTACCACACAAGGAATGTGAATGGGCATGGGTCAGGGGTGTCCAATCCTGCTCCTTGAGGGCCAATGTCTTGCACAGTTTAGCTTCAACCAGCTTCAACAAACCTGCCTGGAAGTATCTAATTGCTGCATCTGAAAGCTGAAAATGCTGTCTGCGCATCTTGAGGTTGGAAGGCAAGAAGGCACGTCCGAATCCTATGATAATGTTACATCCTGTCTACTGAATTACCTTCATCTCATTGATTTTTGAAGGCAGCATAGATGTATCCTGTACTGCCTGTGATATTCCACAATTCTATGTGTTCAATTGACCCTTCGCAAAGACTCGCCCCCCTTCATTACTGTTGCTACAGTATAAAAACAAGAAAGAGCAGGTTACTTTTGGTATGAAACAAAAGTTCAGCTTTCAAATTTTGTCATTTTTAACAATAAATACCGTTTTGTGGCTCTTTAATGTGACGTGACAGATCACTGTAGCACCTCAGTTCAAGCGGCACGTGAACCGATCATCTCTTCCTCCTTACTAGTTATAGCATGAAATAAACACGAATTAACACCAGAAGGTATCTTTAATTCGTTTTTGAATCGCAGAAAGACGTCAAGACACCATTTTTCAAGTTCAAATTCACCAATGTTAATCTATTCTCCTGTCTGGTTTGTTTTTCAGACAAAAAAAGGCAGTTTCAGCATTATGATTGGTCAGATTGCCTGTCGATCAAATTCCCTGCGGAGCATCAATTCCATGACAGTTGAGCTCAGTTTGTTTGCAGATGTATGGTTGTTTTTTTTGTTTTTTTTTCAACTTTTCACTTCATTTCTAGTGGAAAATAAGTATTTTATTAATTAAATATTCACTTAGTTGTGACTAAATCTTTATATATTTTGTTTCTACAGTAGATCATTAGACTATTATGCTGCCTCAAAAGCCTGTCTGAAATCAGTTTTGGGAGATACAGTACCTTCATGCACAAATGATACCTGCAAAGTCATTGCTTGAAAGGGCAGAGAGGCAACAAGTAGGCTGTCGAAGCTTTCGGGTGCAGCCAGTGAGTCTGAAGAAATGGTTAAAGTGTGTTTAATAAGGGATGGAGCTAAACTCTGCAGCACAGTGGCCCTCCATGAAAGAGCAGGATTGGACACCCCTGGCATACAGTAGGTGCAGTCGAGCTTTAAATATTACAAAATAGCATCATTAAAATAGCAAAAAAAATTATTCCACAAATCTCATGCACAATATTATGAAGCTACATGATAACAGTACTAAAATGTAAGTCATTTATCAATGAAAATCTTCACCTCCACCACTGCTCTCAAATTTAATTCATGTTCATTTAAATATCAAGATGCATCACAAAAGTTCAGAACAACATGGGGGTGAGTATACACAGAATTGTAATTATTTTACTTTTTTAGAATATTGTTACAGACTTTGTAGACTGTAGAATTGATGGGGAAATAGGATGCGTTCCACTTTGCCTTTAGACACAAACTTGTGAACTTTCCTAAGCACTTCCCCTTGGAAGAATCCCATTGCCATTTTGAAGTGTGTTCCACTTTGTGAAGTGGACGAAGGAAGTTTATATTGACAGACCCTCGATTTTGACCAAGGGTGCATGTCGCTCTACCAATGGTGATTTAATCTAAAGATTGGGTAGCTCATATCACATCAAACTGTGCAAATTATTATTATTGTTATACTTTATTCTAAAATTATTAATGTTAACAACATCAGCATTGCGTGACTATGAGTATAGTGTGTTAGGTGTAGATTTCAATTTCTGTACAGTCTAATCTAATTGTCATGCCATTCAAATTTCATATTAAGAAATTTTTTTAACCCAAAAAGCAAATTATGCTCCCTTCGAACTGGTTTTCTTTAAAATACAAATCTTGTGTAATAAGGCTATCTGTAATCAGAAGCACATTTAAAACTGGAATATAATTTAATTTAATTCACGTTTCATAAACACATAATCCTTTTATAATCCTTTTCTTTACAATCCGCCATCAAAATGATAAATGTAATTATACCAACTACTGTGAGAAAAGGCTAAATGATCCGCCATCTGCAGGATCCTCACATGTGATAGCCTAGTAGCCAGGACAACTTCTTTAAGTTTACAGACATGACGTAATGACGAATTTCCCGTGAAAACCTACCCATACCACTCAGATTAGAAAACATTATTATAAACTAACCATTGTGAATCGGGCTAAAGTAAGGCGATAGTTTTGAACACTGACTGGTTATGTACTTGCTCAAATATTGATTTCAGATCATTTTTAACCAAAAAAGTTACGGACTGCAGCTTTAACAAAGGAAGAGCATAAAACAACAAAGTGGAATGCAGCCATAGATTTAACAGTGTTTCCCAAACCCGTTCCTTGAGGCACCCCAACACTACACATTTTCAATCTCTTCCTAATCGAACAAACCTGAATCAACTTACTAGCTCATTAGTAGAGACTCCAAGACTTTAATGGATGAGTCAGATCAGGGAAACATCCAGAATGTGTACTGTTGGGTACCTCAAGGAACAGAGTTGGGAAACACTGCTTTACAACATACAACTGTTGCATTTCTAGCATTACTGGCTACCAACAGTTGCATTTGCTGTCTTAATTTACCTGGCCAGTGGCCGGCGAGCTCTGTTCACTGCCTCCAGGTCGGCATACCGCAGGTCTAGCTGGCAGCCCACTAGGATAACAGGAGCTCTGGGACAGAAATGCTTGATCTCAGGGTACCACATCGTCCTCACATGGTGGAGTGAGTTTGGGTTTGCAATGGAGAAACACAATACCACCACATCAGACCTGTTAGCAAATCAGAGACAACTCATTAACTTATACAGGTTAAAACTGTTTTGTTTAGTTTGCTTGGTAATCTAGGGTCACCTTTGACTTCTGCACAATGTAAGCTTTTCAGTGAGCGCAAAGTTTAATCTGATAAAGTTCTGTGGAATATGACAATTTATAAGTATTTATGCATCTCCATTTTTCATTAGTACAGGTATAAATAAACTTCACAAACCTTCACAAAAGTGGAAAGAAATATGGGGAAGAGGACAACTCAAAGAAGAAAAAAATCTGTAAATATAATAAGTATAATCTAGTGTGAAGGAGTGAGGTAATCCAAGTTCACCTGCCATACGCAAATCTGCGGTCCTTGTGATGGTCACCGAAAGTGTCCCAGAGACGCAAGGACACGCTGACATCATCCACAACATCCCTGGACCTTTCTAGAACCTGGCCGGAGAGACACACCTATCACATGCATGGAGATTTACCCGAGAAACTGCGTTTGACACATTTTTTATCAGATTACTTATCAGGGAAATTATCGAAAGTAGCAACCATCACACATTGCATCATCATTTCTTTCATATACTTATTTTATGAATAAGAATATGGCAGCAGGCATTCCTCACCTCCTGGCAGACTCTATACTGATCTATTGCCCAGACAGTGGGCACATGTGTGGCAAGTAGCTGGTACTGTGTAAGCGTTGCGTTACAGGCCCGGGCACAGATAAGACGGGTCTTTCCAACTGCGTTGTCTCCAACCACCACACACTTGATAGTCTCGACATTTGGCCTCTCATAGTCCATGTCAGAATCCATAAAATGGTGCCTTTCACACACACAACCAATACAAATGTAATAAAGAGAGAGAAACAAATGTTAATATTATTACACAAAGATAACCCGAGTAAATACAAACTGCAGTTTTGAAATAATGATTTAATTTATTAAGGGAAAAAAGCTGTCCAAACCTGCCTGGCCCTATGTGAAAAAGTATTTTCCCCCTAAATCTAATAACTGGTTGTGCCACCCTTTGCAGCAACAACTGCAATCAAGCGTTTGCGATAACTGGCTATGGGTCTTGCGCTTGAGGTGCTCTTGAGCTTGAGGTCACAAACTGACAGCCGGACATTCTCCTTCTCCTTCATTCTCCAGGATTTTCTGATAGAGTGCAGAATTTGTGGTTTCATCAATTATGGCAAGTCGTCCAGATTCTGAAGCTGCAAAGCAGCCTCAGACCATCACACTACCACCACCATGTTTGACTGTTGGTATGATGTTCTTTTTATGAAATGCTGTGTTGGTTTTACGCCAGATGTAACGGGACACGCACCTTCCAAAAAGTTCAACTTTTGTCTCATCTGTCCACAGAATATTTGCCCAAAAGTCTTAGGGATAATCAAGATATTTTTTGGTCAAATGTGAGATGAGCCTTTGTGTTCTTTTTGGTCAGCAGTGGATTTTGCCTTGGAACTCTTCCATGGATGCCATTTTTTCCCAGTCTCTTTCTTATTGTTGAATCATTAATACTGACCTTAATTGAGGCAAGTGAGGCCTGCGGTTCTTTAGATGTTGTTCTGGGTTGTTTTATGACCTCTGGATGAGTCGTCATTGCGCTCTTGGAGTAATTTTGGTTGGCCGGCCACTCCTGGGAAGGTTCACCACTGTTCCAAGTTTTCTCCATTTGTGAATAATTGCTCTGACTGTGGTTCGCTTCTGATACATGTCAACTATTTTGTTTCTCATCTGTTCTTGAATTTCTTTAGACTGCGGCATGATGCACTTTAAGCATGCTTTACTTTGTCAGACAGGTTCTATTTAAGTGATTCCTTGATTCAACAGGTCTGGCAGTAATCAGGCCTAGGTTTGGCTGGTGAAATTTAACTCAGCTTTCTAAAATAATGTGGTTAATCACGGTTCTTTCATGACTTAACAGGAGGGGGCAATTAATTTTTCACATAGGGCCAGGTAGGTTTGGACAGCTTTTTCCCTTAATAAATGAAATTATCATTTAAAAACTGCATTTTGCATTTACTTGCATTATCTTTGTGGAATATTAAAATTAGTTTGATGATCTGAATCTTTTAAGTGTGACAAATATGCAAAAATGTAAAAACAGGAAGGGGCAAAAACCTTTTCACGGCACTATATATATATATATATATATATATATATAGTATAAATAGGCCTTTATATATATATATATATATATATATATATATATATATATATATGAACAGTTCATTTGCAATAAACGCCACTTTCAAATAAATGATTGCCGTGCATTATTCTCCACATAGCGCGATCTGAAACCTAAACACATTTTTCAAAAAAGCTGGTATTGTCCACTTTCAAGGCATCGCGAGTTCACGTTTTACTGCAGAATCCGACAAGCTCCCTCGTTGTTTTTGAACAGAAGCCGATAAGTCCATTTTAGCGAATCAACACACGCACACATACACACACACACAGTATATACACTACAAAATTATAAATGCAACACTTTTGTTTTTGCCCCCATTTTTCATGAGCTGAACTCAAAGATCTAAGACTTTTTCTATGTACACAAAAGGCCTATTTCTCTCAAATATTGTTCACAAATCTGTCTAAATCTGTGTTAGTGAGCACTTCTCCTTTGCCGAGATACTCCATCCACCTCACAGGTGTGGCATATCAAGATGCTGATTAGACAGCATGATTATTGCACAGGTGTGCCTTAAGCTGGCCACAATAAAAGGCCACTCTAAAATGTGCAGTTTTACTGTATTGGGGGGGGGTCCGGGGGGGTCCGAAAACCAGTCAGTATCTGATGTGACCACCATTTGCCTCATGCAGTGTAACATATCTCCTTCCCATAGAGTTGATCAGGTTGTTGATTGTGGCCCGTGGAATGTTGGTCCACTCCTCTTCAATGACTACGTTTACATGCGCACAAATAATGCGATTATTTACAATAATCAGAGTAAGGACTTAATCGCATTATGATGTTTACATGTCAAGAGCAAAGCTCTTACTCCCGTTTACATGCAATTTCCATTATTCTTATTATTCGCTAAGAATTGTAATTTTTTTTACTGCCATTATTCACATACCGCACTGCACAGCACAAATGATGGACTCAGAAAGAGCAGGTGTGTTTACTGGCCGCTGTTTTAATTTATTTACGTCTAATGCATAATGATTTTGTATGGTTGTATTTCCACGCTTTTTCGGCGCCATAGAAATGTGATGGAATTTGTTCGCCTACGTTGCCGTCGCGTTATACTTCGCCTTTGCTGCCGTCACGTATACTTGCCATTTGTGGATGAGGGTAAGGAACAGAGAGACTGGTGGCAGCGAGTTTTACCCAGAAATGCAATGCTTTCTTCCCCTCCATCATTTTTAATCTCCGTATTATTACAGGTGCGTGTCACGTCATTCATATATGTCACAAGCGCATGCGCACTTTGGCCAGAGCGTCAATACTGCGATTAATTTGTTTACATGTCTGTATATTTCGATTAAAATCGGCATACGCCACCTATGTTAATAAGATTATTCGGCCCCACTTTATATTAGGTGGCCTTAACAACTGTGTACTTACATTTAAATTAATCATTTGGTACAATGCACATACATGTTTTTACATTGTAGCTATATTTTAAAAAATACCTATATGTAGTTACATCTGTAATTAATTTCTGTAATTACATTTATAATTACACTGTTGACCCATCCCTTACACCTTAACCCACCCTTAAACCTACCCGTACCACCAAACCTGTACCTAACCTTACCCGTATCCCACCTCAATAGCAGCAAAAGTGTTTTGCAATACAATATGACCACAATAAGTACATAGTACTTATTTTTTGATGCAAGTACATAGTAGTTAAGGCCACCTTATACAAACCTGATTCCAAAAAGTTGGGACACTGTACAAATTGTGAATAAAAAAGGAATGCAATAATTTACAAATCTCATAAACGTATATTTTATTCACAATAGAATATAGATAACATATCAAATGTTGAAAGCGAGACATTTTGACATGTCATGCCAAATATTGGCTCATTTTGGATTTCATGAGAGCTACACATTCCAAAAAAGTTGGGACAGGTAGCAATAAGAGGCAGGATAAGTTAAATGTACATACAAGGAACAGCTGGAGGACCAATTTGCAACTTATTAGGTCAATTGGCAACATGATTGGGTATAAAAAGAGCCTCTCAGAGTGGCAGTGTCTCTCAGAAGTCAAGATGGGAAGAGGATCACCAATTCCCCCAATGCTGCGGCGAAAAATAGTGGAGCAATATCAGAAAGAAGTTTCTCAGAGAAAAATTGCAAAGAGTTTGAAGTTATCATCATCTACAGTGCATAATATCATCCAAAGATTCAGAGAATCTGGAACAATCTCTGTGCGTAAGGGTCAAGTCCGGAAAACCATATTGGATGCCCGTGATCTTCGGGCCCTTAGACGGCACTGCATCACATACAGGAATGCTACTGTAATGGAAATCACAACATGGGCTCAGGAATACTTTCAGAAAACATTGTCGGTGAACACAATCCACCGTGCCATTTGCCGTTGCCGGCTAAAACTCTATAGGTCAAAAAAGAAGCCATATCTAAACATGATCCAGAAGCGCAGGCATTTTCTCTGGACCAAGGCTCATTTAAAATGGACTGTGGCAAAGTGGAAAACTGTTCTGTGGTCAGACGAATCAAAATTTGAAGTTCTTTTTGGAAAACATGTCATCCGGACTAAAGAGGACAAGGACAACCCAAGTTGTTATCAGCGCTCAGTTCAGAAGCCTGCATCTCTGATGGTATGGGGTTGCATGAGTGCGTGTGGCATGGGCAGCTTACACATCTGGAAAGGCACCATCAATGCTGAAAGGTATATCCAAGTTCTAGAACAACATATGCTCCCATCCAGACGTCGTCTTTTTCAGGGAAGACCTTGCATTTTCCAACATGACAATGCCAGACCACATACTGCATCAATTACAACATCATGGCTGCGTAGAAGAAGGATCCGGGTACTGAAATGGCCAGCCTGCAGTCCAGATCTTTCACCCATAGAAAACATTTGGCGCATCATAAAGAGGAAGATGCGACAAAGAAGACCTAAGACAGTTGAGCAACTAGAAGCCTGTATTAGATAAGAATGGGACAACATTCCTATTCCTAAATTTGAGCAACTTGTCTCCTCAGTCCCCAGACGTTTGCAGACTGTTCTAAAAAGAAGAGGGGATGCCACAGAGTGGTAAACATGGCCTTGTCCCAACTTTTTTGAGATGTGTTGATGCCATGAAATTTAAAATCAACTTATTTTTCCCTTAAAATGATACATTTTCTCAGTTTAAACATTTGATATGTCATCTATGTTGTATTCTGAATAAAATATTGAAATTTGAAACTTCCACATCATTGCATTCTGTTTTTATTCACAATTTGTACAGTGTCCCAACTTTTTTGGAATCGGGTTTGTATAAAGTGTGACCGATTATTCTTGCTGCGATTATGAGCTTAATCACATTATTTAGATCGAAGTATTGCGTTTACATGAGGTAAAGTTTAATCGCAATATTGCCAAAATCTTATTATAATCGCATTAAGAGGGTGCATGTAAACGCACTCAATGGATGTGCGAAGTTGCTGGATATTGGCAGGAACTGGAACACACTGTCGTATATGCCGATCTAGAGCATCCCAAACATGCTCAATGGGTGATATGTCCGGTGAGTATGCTGGCCATGCAAGAACTGGGATGTTTTCAGCTTCCAGGAATTGTGTACAGATCCTTGCAACATGGGGCCGTGCATTATCATGCTGCAACATGAGGTGATGGTCGTGGATGAATGGCACAACAAGGGGCCTCAGGATCTCGTCACGGTATCTCTGTGCATTCAAAATGCCATCAATAATATGCACCTGTGTTCGTTGTCCATGCCCATGCCATAAACCCACCGCCACCATGGGCCACTCGATCCACAACATTGACATCAGCAAACCGCTCACCCACACGACGCCATACACACTGTCTACCATCTGCCCTGTACAGTGAAAACCGGGATTCATCCGTGAAGAGAACACCTCTCCAAAGTGCCAGACTCTATGGAATGTGAGCATTTGCCCACTCAAGTCAGTTATGATGACGAACTGCAATCAGGTCGAGACCCCGATGAGGACGACGAGCATGCAGATGATCTTCCCTGAGACGGTTTCTGACAGTTTGTGCAGAAATTCTTTGGTTATGCAAACCGATTGTTGCAGCAGCTGTCCGGGTGGTTGGTCTCAGACGATCTTGGAGGTGAAGATGCTGGATGTGGAGGTCCTGGGCTGGTGTGGTTTCACGTGGTCTGCGGTTGTGAGGCCGGTTGGATGTACTGCCAAATTCTCTGAAATGCCTTTGGAGATGGCTTATGGTAGAGAAATGAACATTCAATTCACGGGCAACAGCTCTGGTGGACATTCCTGCAGTCAGCATGCCAATTGCACGCTCCCTCAAAACTTGCGACATCTGTGGCACTGTGCTGTGTGATAAAACTGCACATTTGATCAAGATGGCGCCGCAGATGGCAGACATGGTTTGTCGCTGCTTGGTACTTGTTCTTTTTTTGTTTGTTTGTCCTGTCTTAAGCAACTTTTTCCCGATCAGCTTTACTAGAAACGAACTCCTGGACATCAGAAACGGCACACCAAATAACTTTCTGCCTACATTTGAGCATTCAGACCTTTTACTGGACATTTTAATCGGAGGAGCAGCGTCCCTATACAAGCGCTCCAGGCGACGCAAGCGAGGGAAGTGCGCCGGCGTGCTCGTGAAACTCCGACAGCGCGGGTTTAGGACTCCGCTGCCGAGCATTCATCTGGCGAATCTCCGCTCCCTGGCAAATAAATCAGACGAACTACGACTCCTCACCCGCACAAACAAGGACTTTTTAAACTCCGCAGCGCTTTGCTTCACGGAAACCTGGCTGAACGGAGCCATTCCGGACAGTGCGCTTCATCTAACGGGCTTCCAGCTGTTCAGAGCAGACCGCGTCACCGAGTCCTCGGGGGAAAACGAAAGGCGGTGGATTATGTTTTTATATCAATGAAGGCTGGTGTACAGACGTGACAGTTTTAAAGAAGATGTGCTGCCCAAATTTGGAAGCTCTCTTTATTAACTGCAAGCCTTTTTATTCACCGCGGGAGTTTTCCTCGTTTATTCTGGTGAGTGTGTATATTGCTCCTGACGCGCGCGTGAACTGCTGGCCGATCAAATCACACACACAGAGCAGCGTTATCCGGACTCTTTCATCATCATTCTCGGTTTTTTTAATAAAGCTAATCTCACCCGTGAACTGCCTAAATATAGACAGCACATCACATGCCCCACCAGAGACAGAAATATACTGGACCACTGCTACACTGTCTTAAAGGATGCATATCACTCTGTTCCCTGTGCAGTGCTGGGACTCTCTGATCACTGTTTGGTTCATCTTCTACCAGCCTACAGGCAGAAACTCAAATCTGCTAAGCCTGTAGTAAAAACTGTAAAAAGATGGACTTCTGAAGCAGAGCAGGTTTTACAGGCCTGCTTCGAACTTACTGATTGGAGTGTTTTTGAGGCTGCAGCTACTGATCTGGACGAGCTTACTGACACCGTGACGTCCTACATCAGTTTCTGTGAGGACATGTGTGTACCCACCAAGACTTATTTAACATTTAACAATGACAAACCTTGGTTCAGTGCAAAACTCAAACAGCTTCGCCAGGCCAAAGAGGACGCCTACAGGAGTGGGGACAAAGCCTTGTACAAACAGGCCAAATACACACTGAATAGGGAGATAAGAGTGGCAAAATTAAACTACTCTGGAAAGCTAAAAAAACAGCTTTCAAGCAATGACTCTACATCAGTGTGGAACGGCCTGAAAGCCATCACCAGCTACAAGACCCCATCCCCCAGCACTGAGGCCAATCAACAACTGGCTGAAGACCTGAACGAGTTCTACTGCAGGTTTGAAAAGACTGGTCTGACACCCCACACCCGCTCCGACCGTCTCACAGCACAGCCATCCACACCCTCACCCTCCCTCCCCCCTACTGTTTCTCAGCCTGTACTCAAGATCTGTGAAGATGATGTATGCAAAGTCTTCAGAAAGCAGAAGATAAGGAAAGCCAAAGGCCCAGACGGTGTCTCTCCAGCCTGCCTCAAAGCCTGTGCTGTCCAGCTATCATCCATCTTCACATTGATCTTCAACAGATCACTAGAGCTGTGTGAAGTCCCCTCCTGCTTCAAATGTTCCACCATCATCCCTATACCCAAGAAACCAAAAATCACAGGACTTAATGACTACAGACCTGTTGCTTTAACGTCTGTGGTCATGAAGTCATTTGAGAGACTGGTGTTGGCCCACCTGAAGGACATTACTGGACCCTTGCTGGACCCCCTACAGTTTGCTTACCGAGCAAACAGATCTGTGGATGATGCAGTGTATGGGACTGCACTACATCCTGCATCATCTGGACAAACCAGGGACTTATGCAAGGATCTTGTTTGTGGACTTCAGCTCCGCTTTCAACACCATCATCCCGGACACCCTTCAGAACAAACTGACACAGCTCTCTGTACCCACCTCCATCTGTCAGTGGATTACCAGCTTCCTGACAGACAGGCAGCAGCTAGTGAGGCTGGGAAAACACACATCCAACACCCACACCATCAGCACTGGAGCTCCTCAGGGCTGCGTTCTCTCCCCACTACTCTTCTCCCTCTACACAAATGACTGCACCTCTAAAGACCCCTCTGTCAAACTCCTGAAGTTTGCAGATGACACTACAGTCATCGGCCTCATCCACGACGGCGACGAGTCTGCTTACAGACAAGAGGTTGAGCAGCTGGCTGTCTGGTGCAGTCACAACAACCTGGAGCTGAACACACTCAAAACTGTGGAGATGATAGTGGACTTCAGGAGAAACCCCCCTCCTCTCCCCCCACTCACCATCATGAACAGCACTGTGGCTGCAGTGGAGTCATTCAGGTTCCTGGGCACCACCATCTCTCAGGACCTGAAGTGGGACAATCACATTGACTCCATCGTGAAAAAGGCCCAGCAGAGGTTGTACTTCCTTCGTCAGCTGAAAAAGTTCAACCTGCCACAGGAGCTGCTGAAACAGTTTTATTCAGCTGTTATTGAGTCGGTTCTGTGCTCCTCCATAACTGTCTGGTTTGGGTCAGCCAGCAAATCAGATTTAAGAAGACTTCAACGGACTGTTAGGGTAGCAGAAAAGATCATTGGTGTGCACCTGCCCAGCCTTCAGGACTTGTACAACTCCAGAGTGAAGAAACGGGCAGGTAACATCATCAAAGACCCCTCTCACCCCGGACACAACTTGTTTGCACTTCTCCCTTCAGGCAGACGCTACAGATCTCTGTGCACTAGAACATCTAGGCATAAAAACAGTTTTTTCCCCCATGCCATCTCCAGCTTAAACAGCTAACACATGAATCATTACCGGTGTTCTGTAATTCATTCTGTAATTCATTCTCCATCTTTAATTATTGCCTCTTTCTCAAGTATTATGTAAATACACATACATATCTGTTTATTTATACAGCTGTATATAGAGTAAATAATGCACAAATCTGTACATAAATCTACTGTTCCAGATTCATACTTATTATTATTATTATGATTATTATCCATTGTTAAGTCTTACTATTTAAATGTTTTTTCTGTTCTCATGTCAGATGTGTATGTATGTATGTACCAGGAGCACCTTTAAAACCACAACAAATTCCTCGTGTGTTTGCGCACACCTGGCGAATAAAGCTAATTCTGATTCTGATTCTGATTTTAGAGTGGCCTTTTATTGTGGCCAGCCTAAGGGGCTGCTTACTCCGATTGTGAAAAGACCAGGTGTAAATGCCCTCCGAAACACATTCGAGACGGATATAAATCCGATCGCTCAAACCACTTCAGGAGGTGGTCTGGGCCGCATTCCAGACGAAACTGGACAAGTGTAAATGCATCTGGTTGTTGAAACTACATACTAACAAATTTGACTCCTCCCAAAATATTTAAATAATAAACGTGTGAGAGCGTTTTATAGGCTATATGACATGTTATAGCGGATGAGTAGCTGAGTATCTCTTCAGCAAGCAGACGCACAAACTGCCGCGAATGAAACTGAAAGTAAATCGCAGAGGCGCAACACACAATCACCTTCATTAAAAGTAGTGAGACTAACCTATCTTTCCAGTGCTGATGCCGCGCTCTCTCCTGTTGCGGTCTCTGATATTGAAATTAGCTGACAATGAATAAAATGCAGCTCATATCTATTGCTTTCATTGACATGAACTCTGTTAAATTTGCATATAGCACAGGAATTGAAGAACGGATTTATATCCGTTTTGCGAAGACACATTTATGTGGCCAAGTGTAAATGGAAACGTTTAAACAAATCAGATAGATATCCGATCAGAGAAAACGTATGAAGTGACCAGCTGTAAACAGGCCCTAAGGCACACCTGTGCAATAATCATGCTGTCTAATCAGCATCTTGATATGCCACACCTGTGAGGTGGATTGAGTATCTCGGCAAAGGAGAAGTGCTCACTAACACGGATTTAGACAGATTTGTGAACAATATTTGAGAGAAATAGGCCCTTTGTGTACATAGAAAAAGTCTTAGATCTTTGAGTTCAGCTCATGAAAAATGGGGGCAAAAACAAAAGTGTTGCGTTTATAATTTGGTTCAGTGTAATATATATATATATACATACATACATACACACACACAGCGGGTAAAATAAGTATTGAACATGTCACCATTTTTCTCAGTAATTATAAAGGTGCTGTTGACATGAAATTTTCACCAGATGTCGGTAATAACCCAAGTAATCCATACATACAAAGAAAACAATACAGATAAGTTCAGAAATTAAGTTCTGTGTAATAAAATGGAATGACCTAGGGAAAAAGTATTGAACACGCTTAAAGAAATGTATTTAATACTTCCTACAAAAGCCTTTGTTGGTAATAACAGCTTCAAGACGCCTTCAGTATGGAGAAACTAGTCGTATGCATTGCTCAGGTCGTATGCATTGCTCAGCTCTTCTATGAACTCTGATCTTAAGTTCTTTCCATAGATTTTCTATTGGATTCAAGTCAGGTGATTGGCTGGGCCATTCTAGCAGCGTTACTTTCTTACTCTGAAACCAACTGAGAGTTTTATTGGCTGTGTGTTTGGGATCATTGTATCGCTGAAATGTCCACCCTCATTTCATCTTCATCATCCTGGTAGATGCAGCAGATTTTTATCAAGAATATCTCGGTACATTTTTCCATTCATCCTTATGTATTATGACATCCAAAGAGTCCAATTTCTGTCTCATCTTACCAGACTGTATTCTCCCAGTATTTCACAGGCTTGTCTAAATTTTGTGCAGCAAACTTTAAATGAGTTTCAACATGCTTTTTCTTCAGCAATAGAGCCTTGCGTGGTGAGTGTGCATACAGGCCACAGTGGTTGAGTGCATTACTTGTTGTTTTCTTTAAAACAATTGTACGTGCTAATTCCAGGTCTTTATGAAGCTCTCCACAAGCGAACCTTGGCTCTTGGACAACTCTTCTGATAATTATTTTCATTCCTCTGTCAGAAATCTTGCGAGGAGCACCTGGTTGTGGCCGGTTTATGGCGAAATTATGTTCTTTCCACTTCCGGATTATGGCCCCAACAGTGCTCACTGGAACATTCAGAAGTATAGAAATCCTTCTGTAACCAATGCCATCAGTATGTTTTTCAACAATAAGGTTGCAAAGGTCTTGAGAAAGCTCTTTGCTTTTACCCATCATGAAATGTTTCTTGTGTGACACGTTGGTAATGAGACACCTTTTTATAGGCCATCAGCTGGGACCGAACCAGCTAATATTAATTTCCACGGACAAGGGGCAGGATTGCTTTCTAATTACTGATAGATTTCAGCTGGTGTCTTGGCTTTCTATGCCTTTTTGCACCTCCCTTTCTTCATGTATTCAATACTTTTTTCTTGTGTCATTCCACTTTATTACACAGAATTTAATTTCTGAATTTATTTGTTACTTAGATTGTTACCGACATCTGGTGAAAATTTCATGTCAATAGCACTTATAAAATATATTTACTGAGAAAAATGGTGACGTGTTCAATAATTATTTTACCCGCTGTAATATATATATATATATATATATATATATTAAAAAATAATTATATTTAATATATTTATGGATCAGTGACATGATGTCATTTTTGTCTAAGTAAATAAATAAACAATTGACAGACACAATGACCTTTCTATGATGAATACAATTAGAAATGTTTAGTTCAATAAGCTAATAATATTTATGATTTCAAATTTATGATATTTAAATAATAAAAATGTAAACTTTTTTTTTTTTTTTACAATAATAATTCATATGTCTTCACTCAAACTTATTGCAGGTCCAAGAAGAATTATGTTATTTCTTTGTACTTGATAAACCACATTAAATTATTAGTCATTTAACTGAAATTTTTCTTGACCAAATCAGGAATACAAAAATTACATTTCTAAGAATGTGGCACATAAAAAAAAATTATAATCCCATGACTGTCATAAGCAAATTCTCAATTATTCTCACATCTCGACTTCCTCCATTCTCTCCTTTGAAAGTGATCTCTGTAATTGTGGAGTTTCAAACAGACCTGATTCAGCATGTTGAGCAATTAGAATGGCAACACATGAAATCAATAAAGTAACTACAGCCCTGCTGTCTCTGTATTGATGCCAATGGCATCTAATGAGGCTTCAGAGCCCTAAGGTACACTGGTCCCATTTCAGATGTGTACTAAATTTTTAACTTTCATGCAAATGAATTAATCACTTGCGCTAACACTAATAGGCATGGGTCAATATCACTGTAGGGTGCCTTTTGGTGTCCTGTACATAACTCATTTTAATATAAAAATGACTATGAAAGGGTGTGTTATATTAGGGTAAGTTTTTATATTCATAACAAAAGCATTACTTGGCTCTTTAGATACATTTCCTAGATTTTTCTAGTTTTGTGTAAGAGGATGCGTGTTATTTTGCTATGTCCCATGCACTGCTCATTAAATTTTAATGAGAGTAGAATACAGTCAAATCATAAAATTAAAAATATTTGTTCTCTATGAATATTTTGTTAATTTTTTGTTAAATTAAGTTTGAGTGTATTGATCATTTCATAATAAGAACAACATTTTTATTTATAAAAAAAGAAGAGTTTGTCCGTGTCCGTTGAATGGTTGTCCACCCTGTCGTATTGGGGAATCCGCCCCTTTAAGAAAAGGCAATCCCCTTTAATGACATCAGGACAACAGATTTTTTGTCTCTTCAGTGGCGGGAATTTCAACGGCTGAGGTGAGCAAGTTGGTGACTTTTCAGTTGACAAATTTTCTTCATCTGAGTTTGCTTACTTGCTTTTCCTAAGCTTAACATGTCCACCCTGTCGGCATTAAATATGCCAAAAGTGATTAGAATACAGTATTTTCAAAATATGTGAGTTCAAATATACCAAATTCTATTCAACAACCAGACTAAATATTTAGCTAGTCACAGTTTGTTGTAAGCTAATATGCTAACTGAAGCTCAAAATGTCCACCCTGTCGGCCACTTAGACTCAATAGAGTGGACATAAACATGACAGGGTGGACTGAATGAAAAAGAATTGTAGGGGGGTGGGGGGTATGTCAATGTGATTGAGGATGTAATTATATTATTTATTATTATTATATTATTTGTTTAGAAGATAAATAAAAGTTTAATTTTCATATTTTGTCATGATTTGTGTGTTCTGCTTTGTGTCCACATCGTCATGTGCTGGTCCACCCTGTCTCCTTGATATTTTACAATAATATTTTAAATAATAATTCAATCATATCTATACTATCCAGTGTGTTCAATAGCTATATGTGGGGTCAATAACATACAAACAAAAAAATGCATCCAAATATCACAGTTTTCTCTAAATAAGAAACAATTTATGTGTGAATTGTATCTTTAAAAACACATGGTTTACATAAAATATTTTATGTATTTATAATTTGAAAGCAAACAAATTACCCTGTTTAGAAAAGAGACATCATACCTTTCAGAAAATATAATTTGCATCTTAATTTTGCAATGAAAACATATTTAACAGTAATGTATATGTCCATGACAGGGTGGACATATCTTATGGTTTATGCTTCGAATAATGGCCCATAATTATCTAAAAAAATGTGTGGGAGCTCAGCTAATATGTTTCTATAGTACTTGAGTGTCTACTATTTATAATATGACATAAAGCGAATGGGAAATTAAAACCAAAATTTTTGAGTATTGTGAGGATTGAAAGGCACTCTATGATATTGACCCGCATACGGTTGTTTCAAAACATCCTATAAATTGAGTTTGGTCATTAAGGCAGTGTAACCTCAATAGAAAAACAGACCTCATTCACTTTCAGTATATGGAAAAGTGTGCACAGGATATTCTTCAAAAATGTATGTTTTGTTTTCCACAGAAGAAAACAAGTTATACAGTTTGGAATGACATCGGGGTGAGTAAATGATGACAGAAGTATTAGTTTTAAATGAATTATTCCTATCATGGTGAGTGACACAATTTTTAATTAAGCTCAAAGCTGTTACCAGCGTCACCATCACAGAGCTTACAACGTCACCAGAGGTAAAATAGCTTATGGGGTTACCAGCTGGGTGATCCCAAAAACAGAGGAACAGATGCTAATGATAAAGTGCAGCTGGGATGAGATGTTGCCATTGTTGTTGTAGGTTTTTTTTTTTTTTTTTTTCCTGAATTCATCCTGTAACAGATGTGTTCCATTAAACTAGTAGTGTATAAGGTGCGTCCCAATATGCCTGTTCTGTGTCATTTTTAGTATAAATAGTGAGAGTAGTGTTCACACCCTATGGTTTACACTAAAAATTCAGAAAATAAAAAGTGCACAAGAAATTACATACTGGAGGGGCGGGCTATCAGACTCTGACGTTGGATGACAAAATATCATTATATAATTCGTAGATGGTTGAATAAATACTGCATAAAGTGTATAGTGCGTCACTCATTACACAACTCCACTCAAAGCAGAAATCTTAAAAGGATAGTCCATCCAAAAATAAAAAAATCTGTCATCATTTAGTCATCACCATGTGTTTCCAAACCAATTACTATTAATAATAATAATATTAAAATATGGGTGAAATAATATTCCATTGTTATTCATCATAACAGATATATTTATGAAAAATGAACATCGCTCTTAGGTTTTCATTAAAAATTAAAACATCATACGTGGGCTATTCTGACCCGTACTTATTAAATTATATAAAATAAAAAGTGATCATACTAAATTTTATTTAAATGATTAAAAACTTATTGGTGACAAATGTGCAAAACCTGGTTTGAAGGATATTAGCAAAGATTGGTAAAGATTTAAAATGCCATTTAATTAGATTTGGGAGCCTGCACTATGATCTTTACATAGAGTCTAATTATATCTAATGATTTAATTAAATCAAGTTCTAAATATGCCTGACAAGATTGTTTGAAGTATTGTTTAGCTGAATTCGCCTACATATTAGAGGCTGTAGTAGATCATGGTGAAAATGTATGATAGTCATTATTTATGCTCAGAAAGAATGCAAATAAACAAGACACATTCTAATGTACGGAGAATAAAATAAAATAAAATCAAGCAGTATTAAACTTTTAATGTTTTGATGCTTAAGCTCCACACATTATCAGATAGCTAATGGTCATAAACGTAGGTAGCTATATATGCCATATTTAATCAATATGGATGCATTAGTCCATCAACAGTTCCGTCACTCAGTGTTAACTGATAAAGTTATCAAGTTGATACACACTCACGTGACAGAAATATTGACTCGATCACGAGCGCATTATCAAAAATCCACTACTTCACCTTCAATTCTGTAAATACACCATCGCAATCGTCGTACATAAATGTGCAGGCATAAGCATTCTCAGCTCTAGACCATGTCGCTCGGAAAGAGCCTACATTAAGAAGTATTCAATTGAATACGAATAATAGTTATGTAACAGATTCTGGTGTATTATTACCTCGTGTGTTGAAAATGGAGGTGGCTCTTATAGCAGCACCGTCTTTGGTTTCCAAGGAAACGAAATTTACTCCTCCTCTACTAATGTACCACGAGCTTCTGATATTAATGCAGTGTTATTCCAATATTATAATCGTAGTGTTATTCCAATATTCTGATCCTAAATGGCTAAAAGAGTCAAATTAAGCAGCAGCATCTTAAACTCCGTCCGATGACTGATGAAAACTATCCATCTCACTCAAAACTAGAGCACAATCTGAAGCGTTACGTCTTTCAAGATATAAAGTAGCTACCACGATGTTACCTAATGATTTACGATATTTGCTAGTAAAGATAATAAGGTCAAACTTCCAGAGGGTGGTCACTTAAAGATCTATTTATTTATTTATTTATTCACTAATTTTATTTCATAATTTATTATTTAGGCTAAAATTATTAGATATTATTAAAATATCTTAAAAATATTACAAATAAAATATATAAATGTAGGCTACTAAAATAAAATAAATAAAATAATAAAACGAAATATTTAAATTGACTCAAACAAAGTAGCCTAATATTATTTATTTTACATATTTCAGTTAAAAAGCAGGTTAAATGTGTATGTGTAATGGACAAATCAACTAAAACCACTGACACTGACAATTTTTTTCGGACAGTCTAATGATAGCTACTGAAGGATGATGTTGCCCATCCCGTTTGCAGTCACAGAAAACACTACAGCAGTAGCTTATGTAGCCTATCTGCCAAGTAAAACGAGATTTATTTCTGATAACTCTCACAAGAAGAAAACATTAGCCTACAGCAGCATCGATTGGATCTTAACCGTTGTCTAGCCGCATTTTCTGAATGAAATAAATTGTGTTCATTCACCGCCTTTGCCTTACTACACGCTATTATGTAACCGCGGAAGTCTCCTTGAGAAATGACACTTGAAGTGTCGTCTTAATAAATAACAGCCACTTAATGTCCTCATAAACCAGTAAGTAAATAGAGAGAGACGCACAGAGGCTGCGGCTGCTCTTACCGCATCACAGGGAAGTGCTGCATCGGCTCGGCCGATATAGGGAAGCGACAGAAGAAATGCATCGGCTGTGGCTGAAGACTGAGGAAAGCTGGAGCTAAACTTCATTTTCGAATCAAGGAAACACGGCTTGGAATCGCTGCCACCAATCAAACCGCCTACGAGAGGAATTGCTCTTCGTTTCTCAAACGCCATCGGATGAATCGTTGACTTTAGGCTGGGGCTGTCAGGCAGCGAGGCCGGGCTGCTCTTGATGTTTCCTCAGTTACCGTACGAACTGTACAACACAGGCACAGCAACACAGCTCTGCCCATTCACTGCACACAGACAGATACAGCAGCTCTTCCCATTCACTGTCTAACACAAACACACACACACACACACACACACACACACACACAGACTCCCTCTTCACTTGATTCAATCTCTCTTTAACAATGTGACCCCTGGATAATGAGGTAATGTTTGTGTTTCCTCTGATTTTTTTAAAGACTAAATCTAAGGGCCTAATCTGGGTTTAAAAGTAAGCACCACCTGATTAAATAATCTAGATTTGATACATGGAGAACATGGAGAATTTAGGCACAATATATGATACAGTAACAAAATATTACTATGTCGGTTGTTTCGTTGTTAACCCCCAACACCATGCTTCTGAAAACATGTTAAAACAAGCACTTCTGAGATTATAGGCTGTCTGTGTGTGCATATTTATAACATGACAAACAATCCTGATTTAAAGGGTTATTCAAGGTTAAATCTAAATTTAAGTCACCTGAAGTCAACGTGAATTGTTTGTGCTATACATGAATAGTGTTAAATAAATGGTTTCATAAATAATAAAACGGCTGTTGAGATGGTATTCTTTTTTTAAACAGAGAAGAGGCTCGGATTTAGATACGTATTGGATACGTCATGACTTAACAAGTGCAGTGCATATTAGGCTCTTACGAATCACTGAAATCAGAATCAACAAAATACATCTTTGCAATGCAAAGCAAATGTGACACATTTTGTGTATGCATGGGAAAAAATGAAATGAAATATGAAACTAAAACCGCCAGTGTGTGGCAGCATATCATGAGTCAGTCAATAATTAATTCAGTGGTTTTGCTGTGGCTTTATTTGGAACAATTTGCAAAACTGAGCATAAACAGACATATTCTGCAAGTAATTCAATTATGTCAGAAATTATGTTTAAAAAATACCTTTATAAAACAGTTTGCCTGGGACTTAAAACTTAATCTAACTTTTGACTTAAAGGGTTAGTTCACCCAAAAATTAAAATTAGCCCATGTTTTACTCACCCTCAATGCATTCTAGGTGTATATGACTTTCTTCTTTCAGACAAATCCAGTCGAAAATTGTCCTTGCTCTTCCAAGTTTTATAATGGTAGTGGGTGGATGTTTTTTTCAACAGTCTAAAAGTAGTCATAATAAAGTGCATCCATCCATAATAAAACGTGCCTCACACAGCTCCGGGGGGTGAATAAAGGTCTCCTGTAGCGATTCAATGCGTTTTTGTAAGATAAATATCCATATTTAAAATGTTATAAACACTTTTCTCTCACTTCCACTAACTGTCGTACATGGAATCCGTCCCGGCGGATGATGTAGGACATATGCGTACACTGTAAAAAGTGATAAGTTGACAACGTAAAAAAATTGAGGAAACCTGTTGCCTTAAAATTATTAAGTAAATAATAATTAAAAAAAAATAATAATAATTAAGTGAATTGTCAAGAAAAGCGGTATAGCTGTATCTGTATTTTATAAATCTGATAAAAGTAATGACTCTTTTGGAGATATGAAGGATGCAATGCTACTTTATAGGTACTCAAAATTACATGAGATTGGCAGAAACTGCGTGTGTTGTGTCCCCTTTAATGATTATGTCATTCAGCCCCCTATATTCAATGCTGGGACACACAGATCCATCCTTCTTTTTCATGAAGAGGAACCCTGCCCAAGCTGGAGACAATGAGTGATGGATGATGCTGACTCCCAGAGACTAGAGACAAATACTTCTCCACAGCCATTTGTTTGAAAGCGGACAAGGAATAGAAATGCCCTTGATGCAGAGAAGTGCTTGGGAGGAGATCAATGGCACAGTCATATGGTCAGTTTTGGAGTTGGAGATGGCTCAAGACCAACCACAGATTGTGGTACACTGCTGGGACTCTGGACAAATCCGCAACCTCCTCCTGTAAAACAGAGACTGACAGGAGAGGGAGCAAGACTATGATCCAGGACTATGAAGTCAGACAGCATGAACACTAGGTCCTCCCTGTGGTTGCCTGATAAGGAAATTCCCCAGAGCTGTGATGCAATGATGGTGGCCAGCTCACAACCATTAAGGGAATGGGTGCTGAGGACTTGAATGGGCATGCCATTCTTGATTGCCCACTTAGCATGGAATTTCCCTATATGTTTCGGAGTCAATATGCACTGAACAGGCAGGAGAGTATGGGGGCTAAGATATGACCACCACAGTACAGATACTGACCCTTTTACCACTTTTCCATTGGGGCTGGTGCTGGAGGTGGAGCCAGTGCTCGGCCAAGGGTGGCACTCATTCAGAACTGGCTCGCATTTCCACTGGCAGGGAACAGAACCCTCTATGTCACCAACATGTGACTAGAATTGATTGTTATCTCTTGCGTACGGAGCGGGTTAATCTCTACTGCCGACCACTGCTGAACTGACATATTTAATTGTTTTCAATGTTGTTAATTTACATAAACTCCAACAGCTTTTAAAAATGGCACCTTTCAAATTGTGGTCTGTAGTGGAAACTCCACCTACTGACGTCCAGGGTTGGGAGGGTTACTTTTAAAATGTATTCTGTTACTGTTACAAATTACTTCATTAAAAAAGTATTCAGTAACGTAATCCAAGTACTGCAATATAAAAGTCATGTAATCTGATTACTTTTGGATTACTTCAAGTTACATATGTAAATAAAGTAAAAAAAAAAACAATAATAATAAAAAAACAATATCTAAGTACTTTTATTTAACTATGACTTTAAAATTAAAACTAATAAAAACTATAGTAAAAATTATTTGAAACTATTAAAAATTGTGTCTTGTTTCACCATCTAGATGTTACAGCCCGTATATATACACATTTATATAAAAGGCTGTGCAGACATCTAGTGGCTATACAGTTTAGTATTACAGTTTTATTTTTATTATTATTTTTCATTTCTTTAACATGTACAGTACAAGTAAAAATAAATATAGTTCATACACAACATTAAAAAGTGTGGTTACACTTTATTTTGATAGTCCACTTTAGACATTCTACTAACTATAAGTAACTTTGTAACTACATGTCAACTACATGTCAACTAATTCTCATTAATTTGCAATTACATGTCTACTAACTCTCAGAGTAGACTGTTACGGTAGGTTTAGGGTTAGTAGAACAAGTTGACATATACTTGCAAAGTTTCTCACAGTCAGTATGTTGTATGTTGTGGACCCATCAAAATAAAGTGTTAGAAGATATTAAGCAAGCAGTCTACTAATACTCTAATGACTGCTAGTTGACATGTAGTTGCAAAGTTACTTACTGTTAGTAGAATGTCTAAAGTGTACTATCGAAATAAAGAGTTACCAAATATTTACACCATATAGGGTACAACGGGGCTAAAGGTGCCCCGGGGTAAAAGCCGCCTTTGATATTATTTTCATCTAAACCACTAGATGGCACAAAAACATGGCTTAGCACTTTCCAAAACATTCGCTTTTCAAGATGCCCATGTATATTTATCCAATCTTCGATGCGATCGTGTGCAGCAGCGTAAAGTTGATTCTGTGCTTACTTGATCTAATATTTTGGTAACACTTTATAATAACTGCACGCTATGAATCATTAGATAAGCATAAATAGTCAGTTCATCCTTTATAAAGCATTGTCCCAACATTAATAGTCATTAGTAAGCAGTTTATAAATACAGCTATAAATGTCTTGTTCTTGATTTATAAGCATATCTATTACAAAGGAGATTTAAAGGCTCAGTTATCTTCCTAACAGAAAAAAATGGTAACACTTTAGATTAGGGAACACTTATTCACTATTAACTATGACTGTTCCCTCAATAAATTCCTAATTTGCTGCTTATTAATAGTTAGTAAGGTAGTTGTTAAGTTTAGGTATTGGGTAGGATTAGGGATGTAGAATAAGGTCATGTAGAATAAGGCATTAATATGTGCTTAATTACTACTAATAAATGGCTAATATTCTAGTGATATGCATGCTAATAGGCAACTAGTTAAGAGACCCTAAAATAAAGTTTTACCAAAAAAATAAACAAACACAACACAGTGGGAGACAGAACTCAGAAATATTTATTTCAAGATGCAAAAAAAAAAAAAAAAAAATATGAAACTGTACAACTGTACACTTGAATTTTTATTTATTTATTTTTTCTATGAAATTGCAGAGGTTTATTTTTCATTTTTTATCAAGTGTACAGTTGTACAGTATCATTTTTTTGCATTTTGAAAAAATATTTCTGTGTTCTGTATCCCTCTGTGTTGTGTTTGTTTAACTTTTCTGTTTGGAAGATAAATGAGCCTTTAAATCTGCTTTGTAAATGCTTTACAAGGTATAAATAGTCCTCACTTTAGATGAGCTCACAAAAATGGATGGCTGGCAACTACTAAATGTTTTATAACTACCTGACTTAATCATGAATTACAGCAGGAATATGTGTTAATAAAGCATTTATTAACACACTGAGCAACTATTATCGTGTCTAAATAATATGATTTATAAATGTCCATTTAAATAGTTTATTAATCATTTACTTACACTTTCTAAAATGATCTTATGAACCACTGACAACTCCTAAATAACTGGTTTGTAATTAACGTAATATCAAAAAATTATAAATTGAACATTAATAAAGTATGAAAATACAATTATTAAACATTATGGATATGCTCAATAACAAAACATTTATAGCTGTATTTATAAACTGCTTACTAATGCCTATTAATTTTGGAACAATGCTTTATAAAGGATTAATTGACTATTTACTAATGCTTAACTATTGATTCATAGTGTGCAGTTATTATAAAGTGTTACCAATATTTTATGTTTTTTTAAATGTTGTAGATTTAAGTAGCAAATGAGAATCGCTAAAATTAATGCATATATTTTGAGACAAAGGTTGGTAACACTTTATTTTAGGGTCTCTTAACTAATTTCTTATTAGCATGCACATTACTAGAATATTAGCCATTTATTAGTAGTAATTAAGCACATATTAATGCCTTATTCTACATGACCTTATTCTACATCCCTAATCCTACCCAATACCTAAACTTAACAACTACCTTACTAACTATTAATAAGTAGCAAATTAGGAATTTATTGAGGGAAAAGTTGTAGTTAATAACGAATAAGTGTTCCCTATTCTAAAGTGTTACCTAAATGGATGGTATTTGGGGTAAAAAGCGCCTCTGCTGTTGGGGCTAAAGGTGCACAGTAATTAACATGATAATTAACAGATCGCTGACTTTTCCATTTGTTGACATGACATGGTTAGATTCAGATGGTAAATCATATATTATGTTGGGTGTCCATATTAGAGATAATCACCATGTTTAGAATGAAACCATCATATTTAAAAAACATGATATTAATCATATCATATAATAAAATATCATTTGTTGTTATTACTGTAAATATAGATTCAATTATTATTGGATCTCCTTCAATACTTTCAGAATCTTTACTTATTAAAATTATTTTGTTTCTGTATTTTAAAATATATTTTTATATTAACATATTTTAATGACAGTATATTTATTTAACAAAAAATTATTTTATTTTTCAAAATAAGCAGAAAATAGTACAAACTTTACTAAAATGATTGCTCTGAATAAATATTAACTTAAACATTATTTTAAAAAACATTATTTTAGCTGAAGTATTTGTATCAATACCGTTGCCTTTTACCACATACTGGGCCTTTTACCCCGTGTGGGGGGTAAAAGGCCCCCCTTGCCACCTCATGCATTTATAAGATTTTTAAACAAAATAAACAACTGAAATGATTTATTTTCACACAAAATCTGTTGCTCCATTAATGTTCAATACAACGTAGGCTATATATTTTTTTTGCAATTATACATTTTAGGCACAGTGAATAGCACATTTTTCTTAAGGGGGGCCTTTAGTCCCGTTGTACCCTACATATTAGTCTATTTTAAAATAAGCCTACATGTCGAAATGTATGTTCAACATGTAGGTTCGGAACTAGGATGTGGGCACCGGCCCTTGGAATTTTTTGAGTGGAAAAGCACAATCCGGTTCCCAATTGGGCTCCAGCTCCGGCACCATCCCCTGTGGACAAGCAGCGTCATCTCTCCAATTCTGCTTCCAGTGTGGCTAGTGCCGGAGCCGGAGCCCAATTGGGAAGCAGGTGCAGTCAGGTGCAACTTGCCCACCTGTATGAGGTTGACCTTGATTGGAACTTCCACAACTCAGAAATCAAGAGGGGGCTCCAAGGAATCAGCCCACAACCTAAAATAAGGACCGTGGATTCAACAGGTATGCCGCAAAACCATGCAATGGTCCACTTGAATGGCAAGGTAGACCAGAACCATCTTTTAAAGACCTTGATCATCTAGATCTTGAAAGCCTGAAAATTAATACAAAGTTTCTGACCCCACACAGCAGCACCCCAGATAGCAAAACAGCTGATTACTTTTTTTTTTTACTGAATGAGGGACATACCCCTTTGCATTCAGTGTAATTTTGATTTCGCTCTAATCGTTCAACTGAAACTGCTAATTGTTATCTTCTTGAGAACATGAAATATAAACTTGATGGTGGTGGAGTAATAGGAGCAGTGTTTTTGGATCTAAAGAAGCCGTTCGACACTGTGAACCATGAGGTACTTCTTTCAAAGCTCACACTTTTACATTTTTCTGTTGAAGCTATGAAATGAATGACTTATTATTTAGCAAATCGGAGGCAAAGTGTGCGTCTTGGTAATAGTCAATCAATGTACTGAAATTGTAATATTGGAGTTCCTCAAGGATCAATTCTGGGCCCTATATCCTGTTAAGTTTGTATATTAATGACTTGCCGCTAGTCTGTTCAACTGCTAGTATTCAAATGTATGCTGATGGCATAGTTTTATATGTGCATGCTAAAAAAAACAACAAGCAGCAAACATTCTAACTGAGGTATTGGTCCATGTTTCAGATTGGCTGAGTAACTCATAATTACATTTGAATATAAGCAAAACTGTTTGTATATATTTCTCACAAAAACCGACAGTGATTCCTCATCCTGATGTATTTGTTAAAGGAGAAAACCTCAAGGTTGTTTCTGGTCGTAATTTTAGACTCCCAACTGACATTTCAAAAGCATGCCAGAAAGGTAGCCAAAATAATTACATTTAATTTGGCTAACTTTAGGCATATAAGGCCATCCTTAACAATAGAAGCAGTAAAACTTTTCAAAAACTTTTGCACTCTATGATTTTTTTCTCATATTACATATTGTTTTACTAGTTTACTAGCAAGCACAACAGTTTTAAAACCAACTGAATCTCTTTACAAACAGGCGCTTAAAATATTTGATCAGAAGACTAATAGTTATCAATATTGCAATATAGTTCAAAAAACATAATTTATTGAGTTTTGATAATATTAAACATTTGGTTGATGGTTACTTGATTTTTAAGATTTTAAATGGTTATGCACCTCCCCCACTATGCCAGTTTATAACGCAGAAGGATAATAATGGCAGAGTAACAAGAGCAACGACTAGAGGACACTGTGCTGAACAGTTTAGGCGTACAACATTTGAACGGTCAGTCTTTTCAAGTAGAGCCATTAAGTATTGGAATACTCTACCAATTACGGTGTAGTACAAATTATTCAACATTTAAATATAAATTAAAGAATTTTCATATTTGTAATCATGTGTATTTTTTTCTCTCTTTCTCTTTATGATATTGGCATTGTTATCCTTAGTGTTATTGTATGTAATTGTAAATGTTATTTTATGTTTGTGTGATAATTTACTGTATTTTAGATTTTTAGGTTGCCTTTTTAAAATCTGGCAGGGGGCAACAGATGAAAATTGGCCATTGGGGCTAACTCTGGCTTATTTACAGTATTTTACTGTTGATTGAGCACTGTCCCTGTTAAATAAATAAATTCTAAATTCTAAATCATATATTAAAATGACTTTAGCTTGAGATGACACAACGCAATTCCAGAATTACCTCTGTTTTGCAGGTTAAGCCAACTGTTGCTGTAGTGCGTCTGTGGTTTTTACACATGCATACTCATATGATTTCTGATAGGGGAAGTGAGGAAAGGTCATTATTAACGGTAGAACATAAATACACAGAAAGAGAGAGAGAGAGAGAGAGAGAGAGAGAGAGAGTTTTGTTGCTTGACAGATAAGGTTCATTTCACTTTTATCTATAGAGTGGTGACAGTGGTATATGCTAGTCAGTCACTAGTATTGTACTGAAAATGATGGCCACTAAAGTGAAAAATACAGAGACACCTTTGTCTCTGGAACAGTTTCACATTTCCGAGGATTATGGGTTTATTCTTCCTGAGCCCATGGTAGGTCATTACACTTACTGTATGCCATTTTGTTAGGTTTATTTAAAAAAACAAATAGATTTTATGTTTTTTTACACCTTGTAATAAGAATGTATTGGTGTTTTATGCAATGTACAATATTATTACAATATTATTAATATAATATAATACAACTAATATTAATTTCATGCAATGCACAATATAAATTGGCCGTTTCCTTACCAACTCATTCAAATGGTAAGAATAACGGCAATTTATAACAAAAGAAGCAACTGATTACTCTCAGGTAAAGCTACAGTTTCTGTCATTACTTGTTATAGATTTGTAACACACTGAGAGTGTCCAAATTACCGTGCTAGTGAGAAGGATTTAACAATCTATTCATTTGCATTTATATACAGTCATTATATTCAGATACAGTAAGCCTGATTGTTTGTATAAGGACACATTCGACTTCAACACTGTTTGCTTTCTAAGTGACCTTCATCTATTTGCTTTAATGGTAAATAGGTTAATACAAAACTTTGTTCTCCAAAGGTGCCATTTTATCATTTCAGTAGTTTACATTCAGAAGCCAAGAAAGCAGACAGATGGTAATCTTAGAAAACTATCTAGACCAAATTAGTAGGACTTATGTGTAAATTTGATGGCAAGTGCAGTTAATTTTTTTAGCTTCCAAGGTAGTGAATTGTTAACTTTGGCTTACATTTAGTATCTGGGTTTATGTATCTCTTTCAATGATTGGTGGAAATCTAAGAATCCACCTCAAGATGAGCTTTGGACTGTGTACTCTGTTGTATTCAACTCTTTGGCTGAAAAAAAAGCATAAATATAGTACATTTATTGGATATGATTTGACATGAATTGAATATGCAGTGTGTGTAGGATTTCCTCATATCAAATGCACATTTGCTTATACAAAGTTCTGTCATGAAACTCTAGATGGCGCAGGCTGATAGGATCTAATTCAATATGATATAATCACATCATTATTCACATGGCGAGGCATCAGAAGCCAATAAGCTTGCTGCTTGAAGGTGGGGTAAGTGATTTCTGGTAGCCAATGTTGATATTTCAAATAACCAAAACAAACACGCCTCTGCCCCAAAAGGGTCTCGCCCCTATTTTGATAGCTCCGCCCCACACATACGTTCGCAACCAGGCAACGATTAGTTCTGTGAAACAAAGCAAAACCAATGTTACTCACCTATCGAGAAGAAACAAAGCAACCTCGGCGTCTGATCACGGGCCTTCCCGCTCCTTCAGTTCTCTCCAGCGCTGATCTGATATTTACACGGGTCCTACTTCTTGCCTTATTGTAACACCATGTCTACACTGGATGCAGGCGGCATGGCGCGACAAAATACTATAGAACTCATTATAATCACTAATAATGCTGTCTACACTGGATCCGACAGTAAACTGCTGCTGCGTTCTATTTATGACGTATTGACACAAATTTCAAATTATTTTCAACGGTCGCTTTGTCGCGTCCAGTGCAGACAGACTTTAGCTATCAACTGTCGCTTCCGGTGTAGACACGGTGTCAGCCTTCTTTTGTTCCGCAGATGTTTTCCTCTTTTGTTTTTTTATCCGCCATCTCTAGCTTTCTGTCATCGCTCGGCTTGGCTAATGTCTGTCCTATGCACTGAGCGCTCTCTCGCCCGCATCATGAGTAGACATGCCCCTTACTGCTGATTGGCTACAAGTTTGTTTTGATACTCGGGCCCGATTCAGTTTTCTAAAGCATTTTTGAAAAAAATACATACCCCACCTTTAACTTTCAAACACTTGGCTAGTGTTTGCTGTAGAAGTTGCAGCGCACTTTAGAAACCCTCCAACTTCCCAGCTCCACCTGTACAGATCTGCTACTGGGTAATTTCATGTATGTTATATATGGGGATTATTTCATGTAAATTATATGCGCACAGCAGCATATCTATTCTGCCAAGACCAAACACATTAATATTGTAATGTATATTACCATGCTAAACTCTCTAAGAGAGTTGTCATGACAGAACAGTAAATATAATGAAAAATTATCAAAATATATATTACATTGCATATTACTGTGTTATGGACACATACTATAAACACCTACATTGTGTTTCAGACAGACCTGCCGGTGTACTACAAGCCCTGGATGGACATTGCCAGAAATGTGCCAGAACTCATCTCTTCCCATTCTTTGCGCCTCAGAATTCATGATGTATGAGCTTTCTTAATGAAAGTGTTTTACCTACACAGACAAAGAGAAATGAGCAGCATATCAACATTTTCCATTTCCATTCAGAATATAACCATTCTTCAGTGTTTTGTGCTAAACAGATTGTTATATATTGTTATACATTATTATAGATTGTTATATATTAATTTCATTAAACATATAAATGTATACTTTTACTTTTATTTTCCTTTCTGCCTCTCCTATCAGCCTTTCTTTCTTTTAATTTTCATTAGAGGAACTACAAAGCGTATATGGGGTTTTCATTGTTTAACCCTTTCGAACTCAAATTATGTTCCAGTTACACAAAAATAAGATTTTTTTTTTTTTTTACAATATCCTTTTGTACTTATAAATTAGAATAATTACAATTAAAATGTAATTAATTACAGTTATAATAATTTTACAGTTATTTCTAAAGTCATCTCTAATTGTTTCTGAACAATTGCATCATCCATAATTCATTTTTTAAGAAATGTAATTGATAGAATTATTCATTTTTAATTTAATTGATGGTAGCAGATAACTAGTTAAACTGTGTAAGACAAATGTGTACTTACTAACTTAAAACAAAGTATCATTTAAATAATTTTAACAAAACCAAATTCTGCCATATTTTTCTGCCATCATGCTTAATTCTAAAGAATTTATTTATTTATTTTAAAACAAAAAAGCTACAGTTTGGTATTTTGCACTCAGATTGACTTCCGATCTAATATATATATAAAATTTATTTAATTATTTAATTATTTATTTATGTTTGAGGTACCAAGTAGGAAATAAACACCAGAAAATGGTGATGGTGAGAATGGATGCAGGGTCTGAAAAGGTTAATAATGCAGTTATGATTATTCTGTGATTGTTTTGTATTCTGTATCCCATCTCAGATGCCTCTGTTGGAGACTCATTTGTTGCGGACACATCGTGAGCTGCGTTTGGCCCATCTGGCTTTGAGCATGATGACTATGGGTTACGTATGGCAGGAGGGCGAGAGAGAAACAGTAAAAGTACAACGATGATTTCATATGCATTCCAAACTACTAACAGGACTGAAGCACAGAACTGAACTGACTGACTATTTATGTTTGTCATGAACCTGCAGGTGCTTCCACGGAGTCTGTCGGTGCCATTCTGTGAGGTGTCTCAGAGACTGGGTCTGCCTCCGATTCTCATCCACGCTGACACAGTCCTCACCAACTGGAAGAAAAGAGATCCAGATGGGTAAACTCACTGATCCATATAATATTGTGTTTTTAGTAATGTTATATTGCCCTGTTTTATTTAATTAGGGTCAATATCTGCTATCAGTAGGCATTCCGGTTCATCTCAATAGCAGCTGCTTGGCAGTTTCATTATATTAGATATTATATGTTTCAACTTTGCTCCCAGAGGTCTCAGATAGATAGATAGATAGATAGATAGATAGATAGATAGATAGATAGATAGATAGATAGATAGATAGATAGATAGATAGATAGATAGATAGATAGATAGATAAACAAGAAGGAAAATTGTTCAACGAAAAATCAACTTGAAGTGTTCCAAAAATAACTAAATGTCATAAACTTGCCTAAATTTTTTTTAGAAAACATAGCCTATACTTAAACAAATTAGCTATACCGGTATTTCAGATGTGACACGTATCGTTAAGCAAACTAACCAGTATTGTTATATTTCTTTTTTATGCACAACTGGACATGGATTCAGACCTTTTTCCATGGAGTAAGTATTTTGTTTTATTAACAGAAAGTGTGTTAAATGATATTTATTTGTAGAACCAGAAGAGGGAGCCATCTCATTATGTTATGAGGGTAATATGTAAATATGAGCTATAGGAATTCAGATCATCTTTGCAGCAATTACAGATACATTTTGGTCAAGAATTAGACACCACAATGAATAACATGACACGAATGAATGAATTAATAATTCACATGTTGATGTAGTTTGTGGCTAGTGCTTCTGAAGTGTTGACCTGCCATTCATGGTAACTGTTTTGGCTTCCTGTAAGGAACTTGGAGTTGTTGTTGACATTGCCTGGCGGGGAAAGTGTAAGAGGATTTTTTCTGGTGACACTGCTGGTGGAGTTGGCAGCTGTTCCCGGCCTGAAGGTCTGACACCTTGACGAATTCACAATTCGCTGACAGAGCACTGAGCTAACTCTGAAATTGCTAGTGAATTATACAAATGACAAATAAAAAGTAATTAAACACTTTGATTAAAACATGAAATGTTGAAGTAGAAAGACTAAAATAGCATTGTCTTGTACTCCAATAATCTTTGTTTTATTTGCAACTTTGAAAACCATTTAGAGTGTGCTATTACCATCTGATAACATTACAGTACCATGGTATTGCTAGCTGTTTCTTTTTTCACAGTCTATCCTTGATGTCATCAATGGCGTCCATTATAATGATGTTGCTATGGTCACCAAAGCTCTGGATGTTGTCAGTCAGGCCATAGTCAGCATGAAACAGGCTCTTAAACTAATGCATGGTAATACTTTCAGGAGAACAGATGAAGTTGGCTGTTTTAGTATATTCATTCAAGTGGTTTTAATACTGCATGCAAAATATAAATCTTTACTGTTTCAGAATATGTAGATCCTTCCATATTTTATGGCATTATGAGGATCTATCTATCTGGGTAAGCCATATTGTAGATTTCACTGCTGTTTTTTGGATTCCTTCAGAGTTCTTCTGAATCTATAAAATGTTTACTCTCCTTCTGCATGTGGGTGTTAGATGGAAAGATAACCCATCAATGCCAGAAGGTCTTGTGTACGAGGGAGTTCAGGAGAAGCCAATGGAGTTTTCAGGAGGCAGTGCCGCTCAGAGTAGTATCTTACACTGCTTTGATGAGCTGCTGGGAGTCCAACATGAAGGCAACAGCGGTAAGAGAACCATCAGTAATTGTTCTCATGGTTAGATCATTCCTGGTTGCATGATGCATCAAGACATGTCTTTATATGAAAATTATTGTTTTGCTCTCTCAACACTGTCCAAACAGGGGCCTTCCTGAGAAGAATGAGGGACTACATGCCGCCCTCTCATAAGCAATTCATTGAAAACATCTCTAGTCGCCCGTCTCTGCGCAGCTTTGTGCTCCAGAAAGCGGATGAGCATCTAACACACACATTTCAGCAGTGTGTTGCTCGCTTGGTGGACTTTCGAAATTACCACATCAACATTGTCACCCGTTACATCACTATCCCAGCCTCCCGTGCCAAACAGCTCCGTGCCAGTAAACAGGGTTTGGCCGAAAAGCTGGACGTGATCAGAACAGCACCCACAGCACTGGAGGAAAGAGGTACTGGAGGGTCAGGGATTATGACCTTTCTGAAGACAGTGCGTGACGAAACCAAAGAAACTTCCATCTCACAGTGTACTATTGAAAACCAAGTTTTGCCAGAACCATCGATGACAGAAATACAGAAGCCTGCATCTAAGCTCACAACAGAATGATAATAGCACCAAAATATTATCACCAAAGTGAATCATGCACTACGGTAAAAGTGTTTTTATAGGTCATAACATAATTTAGGGTGAGATTACACACACAGACAGCAGTAGTTCCCATTCCCATTCTGACTCCCTCTTCACTTACTTTAGCAAGTTCTTAAATCAAACTCTCTTTAACAAGTTGACCACATAATGAGGTAATATTTGTGTTTCTGATTAAACAATCCAGATATGAAACACATGGAGAATTTATGCACAAAATATGACACTATGTAACAAAATATAACTATGTTGGTTGTTTCATTGCTAAACCCTAGCACAAAACCAAAGGCTTCTGAAAACATATTAAAACACAAACTCCTCAGATTAGAGGTTGTCTATGGTCTGTGTGCATGTTTATAACGTGACAAACAATCCTGATTTAAAGGGTTATTCAAGGTTAAATCTAAATTTAATTCATTTGAAGTCAACATAAATTGTTTGTAACCTATCTTACTTCCAAAATTTGACATGCAGTATATTAATATAAAGCAGGATATTCAATAACAAAGTTGAGACTGTGTACACTGTACATTTTTGAAAGTGTATGTCTAATAGGCTATGTGCTATAAATAAATAGTTTCATAAATAAATAAATAAATAAATGAGTTAGTATTCTTTATTGAAATGGAGTGGATTCTTGGACAATATTTTATTGTGTCTAATACATAAATCACAAAATATTAACAGTTTAATAAAAATCAATATCACATTTGCAATTGTACAATACCAAAAACTGTGTTAAAAATGTACCTTTAGGTGTACAACAGCTTGTCACTGGGGCATTACCCTTAAAACTCACCATATATATTTGGACCCTGACAAAATTTTCATCATTTTGGCTCTGTATGCCACCAGAATAAAATTAAAATTAAACAATCAAGATGAAATTGAAGTGCAGACTTTAAGCTTTAAGCAATAACTGCCTTAAGTCTAGAACTCGTGCACATCACCAGAGACTGGGTTTCCTCCTTTGTGATGCTTTGCCAGGCCTTTACTGCAGCTGACTTCAGTTGTTGTTTGTTTGTGGGTCTTTCTGCCTTTAGTTTTGTCTTCAGCAAGTGAAATGCATGGTCAATTGGGTTGAGATCAGGAGATTGACTCAGCCATTGCAGAATTTTCCACTTTTTTACCTTCAAAAACTCTTGGGTTGCTTTTGCTGTATGTTATAGGTCATCATCCATTTGTACTATGAAGCGCTGGCCAATCAACTTTGCTGTATTTGACTTAATCTGGGCAAAGAGTATATCCCTATATACTTCAGAATTCATCCAGTCAGTCAGTCACCTTTATTTATATAGCGCTTTTAACAATACAGATTGTGTCAAAGCACTTAACAGTATCAAATTGGAGGATAGAGTGTCAGTAATGTATAATGATAAGATCAAACACTCAATTTTCAGTTAAAGGCATTTCATTATTGAATTCAGAGATGTCATTGTCTAGCTCAGTTTAGTTTAAATAGTATCTGTGCAATCAAATCGACGATAATCGCTAGAAATTAAGTGTCCCCAACTGAGCAAGCCAGAGGCGACAGCGGCAAGGAACCAAAACTCCCTCTGTGACAGAATGGAGAAAAAAAAACCTTGGGAGAAACCAGGCTCAGTCGGGGGGCCAGTTCTCCTCTGGCCAGACGAAACCCGCAGTTCAAAAGTTTATATTTCTATTTCTAACAATAGTAGTATTATGTAGTTAGGTATCCAGTTGCTTCTGTCTTCTGTCACGTCATCAATAAACACCAGTAACCCAGTGCCACTGAAAGCCATGCATGCTCATGCAATCGCACTGCTCCACCATGTTTCACAGGTGATGTTGTATGCTTTGGATCATGAGCTGCCTGGCTTTTTTAGATGTTTTTTGGCAAAGTCTAATCTGGCCTTGTTTGCACCTTGTGCTGAACTCTCTGTATTCACGCTGGTGAAGTCTTCTTTTGAGTGTAGACTTTGACAGTGACATGTCTACCTCCAGGAGAGTGTTCTTCTCTTGGCTGGATGTTGTGAAAGGGTTTTTCTTTACCATGGAAAGGATCCTCTGATCATCCACCACTGCTGGACGTCCAAGCCTTTTTATGTTGCTGAGCTCACCAGTGTGTTCTTTTTTTTCTCAGAATGCACAAAACTGTTGGATTTGTTTCGATTTTGAAGCCTAACAATTGTCTGTTTAACTTGCATGGAGAGCTCCTTTGACAGAATGATGTGAGTTCACAGCAACAGCTTCCAAATGCACACTTAATCAACTCCAGACCTTTTACCTGCTTAATTGATGTAGAAATAACAAAGGAGTAGTCCACATCTGTCCACGAAAAGGCTTTTGAGTCAACTGTCCAATTACTGATGGTCCCTTGAAAAAGGGGGAGTTACATATTAAAGAGCTGTAATTCCTCAACCTTTCCTCCAATTGTAATGAGAATAGAACTCAGTGCCCTTAACATTGTACCTTATCTATCCCTAAAATGTGCATATTAGTACCTTAGAGTAGTAATGTATCAATGTACCCTTAAGGTTCTACTATGTCACAGGAACATCCCAGCTGAAGCTTATGAAGAAATTAGATCGCTCCCTTTGCCAAGTGCATTTCAAACAACGAAATAATGGCACACACGTGCCCTGTTCACTCAAAGGCCCCACACCAAAGGGATAGGGATGATCACTCCCATTTGGATTTTGCCCCTTGAACCGTACGGTTCGGTACGCGTACCGTGCCACCGCTACCTGGATATATTGCAGGTTCCTGTGGTCCACACCACAAGTGGCACAGCTACCCCCTCAAGCCCCAAAGCCAATCTTTCAAATCCAGACCAGATGGTAACGGTTGCACAGGTCAAACTACTTGAAAAACTCTACCTGAAAAACTCTGATGACAGAGGATACCTGTTATTAATGATTATGCCATTTAGCCTCCATGATGCCCATCAAACCAGTTGCTGGTAGCTACAAACTCTATGATGTTAAGTTAGATCAAGCGTGTAAAACTGCACCCAGAGTGGCCACCTAATACATCCCCCAACACCGATGGATAGGTATGCACATACACATGCCAAGGTGTAGATTTAAATAGAAATATTGGCAAAAGAGCGAAACAAAATCACGTAAAAAATTATGATATGTTACAGGTAAATGCCATGTAATTTTAGTTAGCTTATTTCGATAATTTTAGTTCATTTAGATAGTTCTTTATTCACTCTTTGTTTTTTGTTTTTTTCAAGGACTTCATGCTTCGTTCCTCTAGTACAGGAGTGCAAACACAACACACACACGTAGTTCTGTCAGGACCACTATCATCAAAGATGCCTGACATTTAGTATACAGTTTGGATCGGCCGTATGGTTCTGTTCTGGGCGAGAACTCCCTGCACATCCATGCAGCCTAGCATGGATAAAAGCAGGGAACACAGCAATAACCCCCCAAAACAAAACCATATGCCATATCCCCCAACACAAAATGACAACAGAAATCTCAGCCTTAAGCAACAAGCATGTTGCCCTTACCCAATAATTGAACAAGATGTTGCCAAAAACCCACATAAGCCATAGCCACAAGCATGTTGCCCTTAACAAAATGACCTAACAAATATGTTGCCAATACCTGAAGCTTAAGCAACATGTTCTCAGTAACAACCAGATAGCCTTAGGAACAAGCATGCTCCCAATAACAACCAGACAGCTTAGGAACAAGCGTGCACCCAATAACAACCAGACAGCTTAGGAACAAGCGTGCTCCCAATGACAACCAGACAGCTCAGGAACAAGTGTGCTCCCAATAAAAACCAGACAGCTTACGGACAAGCATGATTCCAATGACAACAAGACAGCTTAGAAACAAGCATGCTCCCAATGAACAGACAGCTAGGAACAAGCATATTCCCAATGACAACCAGACAGCTTAGGAACAAGCATGCTCCCCATAACAACCAAGCAGCTTGGGAACAAGCATGCTCCCAATAGCAACCAGATAGGTAAGGCACATTGTCAGTATGATCACATAAGCTTAGCACAAGCATTTCAATGGAAATGACTAAATAGTCTTTCTCCACGGATAGCCTTAGCAAGCATGTTGCCAATAATCTGAGAGCATAAAAAGGAACTTAGCTTAGCTTCCTGAAGACATTCAGAGATGAATGGAGAGCGAAACAGCCAGCTGGGACGTGGATGCTTGTTCTCTTAAAGGGGTCATCGGATGACCATTTTCCACAAGTTGATATGATTCTTTAGGGTCTTAATGAAAAGTCTATAACATACTTTGGTTAAAATTTCTCAAGAGATGCAAAGTCGGCAACACCAAAGCTCCAAAAGTATCAAAAAATGTATTTAAAAAACTTTCACATAGCAGGCTCTTCATCAGACAAATTAACAACACTGATATGCCACTCTTTATACCTTCAGATGATCAAAGATCACGACCTAACACAATATTACCATAATAATAATATTCCAACAAATAAACCAAAACATATCAATCAAGGAAAAAAGTAAAAGAAAAACAGAACATATAAAGATATGCAAAATAGCTCAGTGGTAGCGTAAAAAAGCACCCTTTTAACCTGTCACAATCAGCTCCGTTTTCAGCAAGCCATGTTCTAGTCCATGTTGCTTTAAATGCTAATAAGCTCTGCTCGCCCCACCCCTCTCTTCCGTGGGGTGACGAGCAGACTGTAAACTTCATCCACAAAACTTGCTAACTGGCATATATTAGGAAAGGTGATTTGCAAAGATTCATAAAAAACCCTTATACTCACTCCTTCTGTAGATGAAGCTGGATCACGAATGATTCGTGCGAACATAGACGCATTTAGGCAGATCAGGGATCATTGCATTCCTTTCAAAAACGAAAGTAACATTAATCCTCTTCGTCTTCAGTGACTCAGATGTCGGGAGTAAATGACGACTGCTATATTCATTATTACATCCAACAACTAAACACCTCAATCGCTTAATCGGAGACATCTTGTCTTCGACACAATGGTGACTGATGACAGCTCACTCAGGGCGGGTCTAAGGTAAGACGGCCTTGTGAATCAACTATCGTGGGAGTGGCCTGTGCAGAACTACGTAATTCTGACAGGAATCTCAGAACAGCCTGATTTGAGAAATGGGATTTTAAAATGGGGATTTAAAAAAAAAAAACACTGGGTGGATTTTTATCATTATAGAATCAGAATCAGAAAGAGCTTTTATTGCCAAGTATGCTTGTGCATACAAGGAATTTGTTCTAGTGTCATAAGCTTCCAATTCACAGAGACAACAACGACACACAGACAATAAAAATAAGATGAGAATAAAAAAATACACATTATTGCATATAATACACATATATACAAATAAACAATAAAATGAAAAATAAAAATAATTTGAAAGAAATGATTGTATATACAGTTGTGCTATAGATGATAGAATGGGATAGAAAAGAAGGAGATGCAGGGATGTACTAGGATGGAGGTGGTAGCAAATAAATATAAGGTTATTGCTCATAGTTATTGCATAATGGGGGGGGGGGGGGGGGGGATTTAACGGTTCATAAATTGGATTGCCTGGGGGAAGAAACTCTTGTGCCTGGCTGTCCTGGTAATTGGGGCTCTGTAGCGCCGGCCAGATGGCAAAAGTTCAAAAAGGAGGTGACTTGGATGTGAGGGATCCGGAGTGATTTTCTGAGCCCTTTTCCTCACTCTGGATGTATACAGTTCTTAAAGGGTGGGCAGGGGGGCACCGATAATCCGTTCAGCAGTCCGAACCATTCTCTATAGTCTTCTGATCCCTGATTTTGTAGCTGAGCCAAACCAGACAATTATTGAAGTGCACAGGACAGACTCAATGACAGTGGATGTGTATACACACTTACAACACACTTTTATGTTCAAACAAAGTGAATTTTGCATCCAATGACCCCTTTAATCCTTCTTCATGTTGGGAATGACGATCCCTTGTGTTCATGTCCTCGTAGAAGTCGTAATTACAACTTGTGAACTAGGAGTTTTCAGAGAGCTACGGCTTGTACCACGTGACCGTTGCACCTCACGCAGAACCAAAGAAAAATGGTGGCCCTATCAAAGAAAGCTATTACTGCTCTAAAAAGGGGGAAATCGATACATATATAGTAGGGGTGGCACGATACATGTATTCGTACCAAACTGTCACAGTATGGACATCTCGGTTCAGTGCATGAGGACTTACAACGAATACAGGCAATTCACCCCCAATCCAGAAGGGGCCGCCCACAGTAATGCAACGCTGTTTGATAACCGCCAGCAGAAGAACAGCGAATGCCGAGTTGCGCACTTGAAAACAAAGCCCCCTAGACAGTGACCATGTGCTGATTCTGAACGCATCTCTCACTGACAAGGGCGTATACTTTAAAGGCTTGCGCACTCAACTGTTTGCGAATTGGAGCTTTGTGCTCCTGTATCTTAGCTCTCTCATTCAGCAAAAATCCAAATATTCCGTAATATTTCCATAGTTGCGATGTAACTTATCTGAATGCGAAACTATTATTTATTATGTAAACGATAGGCTTGACCCCCGAACCGAGATACGTACAGAAACGTGACATGTGTACCGTGCCACCCCTAATATATAGATACTATAATATAAAAACATTATGTAAGTGTTCATACTGTTATTATCTTGTTCTTTGTTTAGGTTAGCAATAACACATTTATCGCCGTCATTAATAATAACAAACAAGCAGTAATTATTTTTACCTGACGCGCTTTCCATGTTCTGAAATATTTAACAGTAGCAAATGTTATGCGTTTTACAGCTGCCAGTAACATTCTTTCACAATGTCGGGTTCATTTTGTATACTGTCGCTATAGAAAAGAACAATCCCCAGTCCGAGGATGTGAAGAGCACCGAGTTGAAAGCCACGTGTTGTCATCTCGGAATTACGGTAATTACGACGTGTCACGATTCAAGCCAGAGACAAACAGGCAAGTGAATGTTAAGACAGGTTTATTGACAGGAATGGAGATGCAGATAGTGAGGAGCCAAGGCAGGTGAGTGTCAAGCACTGTAAGAGTTCTTAGCTGAATGCTGATTTATGCTTTCGTTGCCGGTCCATTGGTGAGAGGAAGTCCAGGAGCGTGGGGAATCAATGTTGGAGAATCGCTGGCGCTCTAAAGGTAAGCATAGACAGATAAGTATTGTAGTGAACAGCAGACCAGATGATCTGTGACTGAGTGGAGCGTGGCTTTATATGTGGCTTGATTGGAGACGGCAGGTGCAGGTGATCAGAACACAGGTGAGTGTGATCTGGTGTGAGTGGTGGCTGATGACTGCGGTGACAAAGACTCCCTGACAGCGTGAATGCAGCATAACGCTACACTTGATTTAAATGCCTAAATTTTTATGACATCATATAGAATCCAAATGTTTTGTATCATTTTAGTGTCATGTGGTGTCTGGTCGAGATGCAGAATAAGTAATATGTGAATATCAGCTCCGCAAATGTGAATTATATCCTATATATATATTAATTATAATAATTAATTAAAATAGTTATAATTATATATAATAGTTAATTTATTTATAGTTAATTTAGTTATTTTGTTTATTCACTCTTTGATTTTTCAAGCCTAAAACTTTCAAGCTTTGGTCTTCTACAGGGGCAAGATTCATGAATTCATGATTCATTTACTAAGCCTAAACCAATTTGTCAAATAAATCACCCTTTCTGCAAAACCTTAAACAAGTTCAGGCAGTTTAGACACTGTTTGAAGATCTCATGCACCCTTTTTTGCAAAACTCTAAACACTTTCTCACTCATTAAGACTGTGATTAGGGTGACCATACGTCCTCTTTTCCCTGGACATGTCCTCTTTTTGGACCGAAAAAAAAAAAAGTCTGGCCGGGATTTCTAAATCTCCTGAAATGTCCGGGATTCAGCTTTTGTTTTCTACAGTCACCATCTTGTGCATTTTTGTATTAAAGCTCTGCACGGGACTGTTTTCTTAATCCCGCTCCCAATTTCTGACTATTACCACCTGCTCCGGTAATATTGAATAGGCATATAATTTTCACGCATCAGGGACCTGCTATCAATATGCGGATTATTTAAATAACTTTGGATGCAGCCTGTGTTGGATGCAGGGTTGGCAAATCTGCATATTTTTTGCACGGAATTCGGCTGATTTTATAGTTTTTTTCAACTGCTTACACACATTTTCAAAACTTCACATCTTTTTTTCAAAACTTTACACACAAATCCAAGAATTGCACATACAAAATGCAAAATGCCTCACATCTCTTGCAAAATGAATTACTGCATTCAAAATATCACAAACACATCTCAAAAGCAAACACTTGTCTTATGTTGCAAACATCTTTGCCATAAAATTATATTTTCGGATATATCATATACAGACAGTTTGCATCCATTGTTCAAAACCTACAGTTTTTCTCAGTCGCTTTGGTACATTTACACACTTTTTGTAATGTAAGTTGTACATTTTGGTACAACTTACTAAACATCTTTAGTTCATCTCTCAAAAAAAAAAAAAAAAAAAAAAAGTATTTATGTCAATTAACATATCAGTACCATCAGAACAAACAGTTCTTGTGTCCTTGTTCACAAACAAGATAGTCAAAATGCTTAGTCATGTTGTCAATATAACAGTGAACTCTGTTAGTATTACCTGATGTAAACTAAAGCAATATGTGTTTGCACATGTGAGCAATTAGTGTGAAGCACTGATGAATTAATGTGGCATTTTAAATGGTTGTGTTTGAAAAAGGAAATCAAGATACTTCCTGTTAGATTTTTGTCAAAGGCCAAGAATTAGTGTATTGTTTTGCAGATTTGGTGTGTGGTTCTGGTGTTTGAGAGTCAGGTTTCAGAAATTGTGTGACAAGTAAAGATTTTGTCTGTGAGCAGTTGAAAAAACTGTAAACTGTTGCAGTGGGTTGATTTTCTGCCGTGGGTTAAAGGTTTGAAATATTGCATAAATTACATTTGACTGAAATGTACATTTGCCAAAGCCGCATTTTTTGCATGGAATTGGGCTGATTTTACAGTTTTTTTTCAACTGTTTACGCTCATTTTCAAAACTTTGCATCTTTTTTCAAAACTTCACACAGAAATCCAAGAATTGCACATACAAAATGCAAAAGGCCTCACATCTCTTGCAAAATGAAGCACTGCATTCAAAATATCACAAACACATCTCAAAAGCAAACATTTCTCTTACGTTGCAAACACCATTGCTATTATATCATATTTTTGGATATATCATATACACACAGTTATTCAAAACCTAAAGCTCTTCTTTCCTGAGCTCCTTTGTACATTTCTGTATAAGATTGAAAGTAATTGGCAGAGAGATTAAAAATTCCATGAAAATTTCATGGTAAACATGAATGCAAAATTGAAAACAAACTTTTTTTAATTTTTTTACTGTAATTATTTGGTTGTGAATACAGTATTACACAGTAAGAATGAAAGGAAATACATTGTTTGCATCCACTGTTTAAAACCTACAGTTTTTCTCAGTCGCTTTGGTGCATTTCTCGAATCATCCTTACTGTAATACTGGCAAAGAAATATGTGCATTTCTCAAAACAATTTGTACAAACAGCACCACACAATGGATTACCTGCAAAAGCCTGTAACTTACTAAAAATCTTTAGTTCATCTCTCTCTCAAAAAAAAAAAAAAAAAGGATTTATGTCAATTAGCATATCAGTGCCATCAGAACGAACAGTTCTTGTGTCGTTGTTCACAAACAAGATAGTCAAAATGCTTAGTCATGTTGTCAATATAACAGTGAACTCTGTTAGTATTACCTGATGTAAACTAAAGCAATATGTGTTTGCACATGTGAGCAATTAGTGTGAAGCACTGATGAATTAGTGTGGCATTTTAAATGGTTGTGTTTGAAAAAGGAAATCAAGATACTTCCTGTTAGATTTTTGTCAAAGGCCAAGAATTAGTGTATTGTTTTGCAGATTTGGTGTGTGGTTCTGGTGTTTGAGAGTCAGGTTTCAGAAATTGTGTGACAAGTAAAGATTTTGTCTGTGAGCAGTTGAAAAAACGGTAAACTGTTGCAGTGGGTTGATTTTCTGCCGTGGGTTAAAGGTTTGAAATATTGCATAAATTACATTTGACTGAAATGTACATTTGCCAAAGCCGCATTTTTTTGCACGGAATTGGGCTGATTTTACAGGTTTTTTCAACTGTTTACGCTCATTTTCAAAACTTTGCATCTTTTTTCAAAACTTCACACAGAAATCCAAGAATTGCACATACAAAATGCAAAAGGCCTCACATCTCTTGCAAAATGAAGCACTGGATTCAAAATATCACAAACACATCTCAAAAGCAAATATTTGTCTTACGTTGCAAACACCATTGCTATTATATCATATTTTTGGATATATCATATACACACAGTTATTCAAAACCTAAAGCTCTTCTTTCCTGAGCTCCTTTGTACATTTCTGTATAAGATTGAAAGTAATTGGCAGAGAGATTAAAAATTCCATGAAAATTTCATGGTAAAATGAATGCAAAATTGAAAACAAACTTTTTTTAATTTTTTTACTGTAATTATTTGGTTGTGAATACAGTATTACACAGTAAGAATGAAAGGAAATACATTGTTTGCATCCACTGTTTAAAACCTACAGTTTTTCTCAGTCGCTTTGGTGCATTTCTCGCATCATCCTTACTGTAATACTGGCAAAGAAATATGTGCATTTCTCAAAACAATTTGTACAAACAGCACCACACAATGAATTACCTGCAAAAGCCTGTAACTTACTAAAAATCTTTAGTTCATCTCTCAAAAAAAAAAAAAAAAAAGGATTTATGTCAATTAACATATCAGTACCATCAGAACGAACAGTTCTTGTGTCGTTGTTCACAAACAAGATAGTCAAAATGCTTAGTCATGTTGTCAATATAACAGTGAACTCTGTTAGTATTACCTGATGTAAACTAAAGCAATATGTGTTTGCACATGTGAGCAATTAGTGTGAAGCACTGATGAATTAGTGTGGCATTTTAAATGATTGTGTTTGAAAAAGGAAATCAAGATACTTCCTGTTAGATTTTTGTCAAAGGCCAAGAATTAGTGTATTGTTTTGCAGATTTGGTGTGTGGTTCTGGTGTTTGAGAGTCAGGTTTCAGAAATTGTGTGACAAGTAAAGATTTTGTGTGTGAGCAGTTGAAAAAACTGTAAACTGTTGCAGTGGGTTGATTTTCTGCCGTGGGTTAAAGGTTTGAAATATTGCATGAATTACATTTGACTGAAATGTACATTTGCCAAAGCCGCATTTTTTTGCACGGAATTGGGCTGATTTTACAGGTTTTTTTTCAACTGTTTACGCTCATTTTCAAAACTTTGCATCTTTTTTCAAAACTTCACACAGAAATCCAAGAATTGCACATACAAAATGCAAAAGGCCTCACATCTCTTGCAAAATGAAGCACTGGATTCAAAATATCACAAACACATCTCAAAAGCAAATATTTGTCTTACGTTGCAAACACCATTGCTATTATATCATATTTTTGGATATATCATATACACACAGTTATTCAAAACCTAAAGCTCTTCTTTCATGAGCTCCTTTGTACATTTCTGTATAAGATTGAAAGTAATTGGCAGAGAGATGAAAAATTCCATGAAAATTTCATGGTAAAAATGAATGCAAAATTGAAAACAAACTTTTTCTTTTTTTTTTTACTGTAATTATTTGTGGTTGTGAATACAGTATTACATAGTAAGAAAGAAAGGAAATACATTGTTTGCATCCACTGTTTAAAACCTACAGTTTTTCTCAGTCGCTTTGGTGCATTTCTCGCATCATCCTTACTGTAATACTGGCAAAGAAATATGTGCATTTCTCAAAACAATTTGTACAAACAGCACCACACAATGAATTACCTGCAAAAGCCTGTAACTGACTCAAAATCTTTAGTTCATCTCTCAAAAAAAAAAAAAAAAGGATTTATGTCAATTAACATATCAGTGCCATCAGAACGAACAGTTCTTGTGTCGTTGTTCACAAACAAGATAGTCAAAATGCTTAGTCATGTTGTCAATATAACAGTGAACTCTGTTAGTATTACCTGATGTAAACTAAAGCAATATGTGTTTGCACATGTGAGCAATTAGTGTGAAGCACTGATGAATTAGTGTGGCATTTTAAATGGTTGTGTTTGAAAAAGGAAATCAAGATACTTCCTGTTAGATTTTTGTCAAAGGCCAAGAATTGGTGTATTGTTTTGCAGATTTGGTGTGTGGTTCTGGTGTTTGAGAGTCAGGTTTCAGAAATTGTGTGACAAGTAAAGATTTTGTCTGTGAGCAGTTGAAAAAACTGTAAACTGTTGCAGTGGGTTGATTTTCTGCCGTGGGTTAAAGGTTTGAAATATTGCATAAATTACATTTGACTGAAATGTACATTTGCCAAAGCCGCATTTTTTTGCACGGAATTGGGCTGATTTTACAGTTTTTTTTCAACTGTTTACGCTCATTTTCAAAACTTTGCATCTTTTTTCAAAACTTCACACAGAAATCCAAGAATTGCACATACAAAATGCAAAAGGCCTCACATCTCTTGCAAAATGAAGCACTGCATTCAAAATATCACAAACACATCTCAAAAGCAAACATTTGTCTTACGTTGCAAACACCATTGCTATTATATCATATTTTTGGATATATCATATACACACAGTTATTCAAAATCTAAAGATCTTCTTTCATGAGCTCCTTTGTACATTTCTGTATAAGATTGAAAGTAATTGGCAGAGAGATGAAAAATTCCATGAAAATTTCATGGTAAACATGAATGCAAGATTGAAAACAAACTTGTTTTTTTTTTTTTTTTTTTACTGTAATTATTTGTGGTTGTGAATACAGTATTACACAGTAAGAAAGAAAGGAAATACATTGTTTGCATCCACTGTTTAAAACCTACAGTTTTTCTCAGTCGCTTTGGTGCATTTCTCGAATCATCCTTATTTTACAGTTTTTCTCGATTGCTAACACACAATTCATGAAACAATTCACCATTTTCTCACAACTATAAACACAATCTCAAAATTACACACCAACTTGTGCAAATTTCAAACTTCCAGGTCAAAATCAAATAGTTTAGTCAAAAACATATTCTCAATTGTCAGACTCAAATTTTGGCCTCAGATGATACACAAACCTGTCAAATACTCAGACTACGTTCCTGTCTAGAGAACACTAGTGAGATCAATTCAAAACACTGTTACAAAAACCTCCTTTTGGGAAACAGGAATCCTTTTGCTAGTTAATGTCTGTTACAGTATACAGCATAAATAAAGGGGCGCAGATACAGTAAAACTCAGCAATAAACTTTAAGAAAAGTTTACTTTCATTACACTACTGTAAAGAGACCTTACAGTAGATGAAAAGCACTACAAGAGAAAAATTCAAAGACCAAACAACTGAACATACCGTAAATACACATTGGAATATACTGTCAGTTGTTTTACAGAAAGAAAGAAAGAAAGAAAGAATGGATAAAAGAATAAATAAATAAATAAATTCAGCATCCTCTGCCAAACTGCATTACAGTATTGGCAGTATCCTTATTTTTTATAGCAGTTTCTTATTCTTCTGAGAAAAGACTTCTCTGCCTCCCCTAGACAGTCGTCTCTAAGTTCTGCACAAATACAGTAAATGTAAGGACTACTTGGCTACAAATCAATTCAACAGTAATGAGTTTGAGGGTGTGTGCTACAGTATTTACTGTACACAGAATAATGAAAGTTGTCTCATCTGAAGTACTGCTGTTATGTACTGTAATTATATTGTATGTGTCAATAGTATTGAAACCTTGTAGATGAGCCTGTAGGCCAACTTCCCTCACGGTCAGTCCATGCAGAAGAACGTGGTCAACCATAGTGCTTTGTATTTCATCAGGAACCAATGACCTTTGACCTAATACCCTTCATTTTTATTTTCTCCTCCTATTCCTCTTTGTCTCCCACAACCAGGATTCATTTTCCAAAACATAATCACTTGTGCTCCTGTGCATATCATCCTGAGATTCTGACCTGTGTGTCATCAGCTTTGCTACTGAATGTTCATACATGGATAAATGTGTGCTGTTTGAGATCATTTTTTGATGCTTGAGTTAATTATATTGTGTGTTTGTGTTTTCTGAATGAGAACATGGTTAAACCTGTGCAAAATGCTGCCGTTTTTGTGTAGTTTTGCAGAAAACACTGAGCAAATTGGAACGTGTGTGCAAACAGGTGAAATGTGTTAAAAGTTTTGAGAAACGTGTCTTTGTTTTGAGAACTATATGAATGGTTTGGAAAATTGGGCCAAATGAATCAGTTATAGTGTGTTAGCAATCCAGAAAAACTGTAATACTGGCAAAGAAATATGTGCATTTCTCAAAACAATTTGTACAAAGAGCACCACACAATGGATTACCTGCAAAAGCCTGTAACTGACTCAAAATCTTTAGTTCATCTCTCAACCCCTCCCCCGCCCCCCAAAAAGTATTTATGTCAATGAACATATCAGTGCCATCAGAACGAACAGTCCTTGTGTCATTGTTCACAAACAAGATAGTCAAAATGCAGTTAGTGTGAAGCACTGATGAATTAATGTGGCATTTTAAATGGCTGTGTTTGAAAAAGGAAATCAAGATACTTCCTGTTAGATTTTTGTCAAAGTCAAAGGCCAAGAATTAGTGTATGGTTTTGCAGATTTGGTGTGTGGTTCTGGTGTTTGAGAGTCAGGTTTCAGAAATTGTGCGACAAATAAAGATTTTGTGTGTGAGCAGTTGAAAAAAAAAAACGGTAAACTGTTGCAGTGGGTTGATTTTCTGCCGTGGGTTAAAGGTTTGAAATATTGCATAAATTGCATTTGACTGAAATGTACATTTGCCAATTCTGCATTTTTTTGCACGGAATTGGGCTGATTTTACAGGTTTTTTTCAACTGCTTACGCTCATTTTCAAAACTTCGCATCTTTTTTCAAAACTTCACACATAAATCCAAGAATTGCACATACAAAATGCAAAAGGCCTCACATCTCTTGCAAAATGAAGCACTGCATTCAAAATATCACAAACACATCTCAAAAGCAAACATTTGTCTTACGTTGCAAACACCATTGCTATTATATTATATTTTTGGATATATTATATTATTCAAAACCTAAAGATCTTCTTTCATGAGCTCCTTTGTACATTTCTGTATAAGATTGAAAGTAATTGGCAGAGAGATGAAAAATTCCATGAAAATTTCATGGTAAACATGAATGCAAGATTGAAAACAAATTTTTATTTTTCTGTAATCATTTGTGGTTGTGAATACAGTATTACACAGTAAGAAAGAAAGGAAATACATTGTTTGCATCCACTGTTTAAAACCTACAGTTTTTCTCAGTCGCTTTGGTGCATTTCTCGAATCATCCTTACTGTAATACTGGCAAAGAAATATGTGCATTTCTCAAAACAATTTGTACAAACAGCACCACACAATGGATTACCTGCAAAAGCCTGTAACTGACTCAAAATCTTTAGTTCATCTCTCAAAAAAAACAAACAAACAAAAGTTATGTCAATTAACATATCAGTGCCATCAGAACGAACAGTTCTTGTGTCGTTGTTCACAAACAAGATAGTCAAAATGCTTAGTCATTTTGTCAATATAACAGTGAACTCTGTTAGTATTACTTGATGTAAACTGAGTTTTTGCACATGTGAGCAATTAGTGTGAAGCACTGATGAATTAGTGTGGCATTTTAAATGGTTGTGTTTGAAAAAGGAAATCAAGATACTTCCTGTTAGATTTTTGTCAAAGGCCAAGAATTAGTGTATGGCCACTGGCGGCCCACCGGCGGACACCACCCGCGGTTCACCGGCGTTTTGCTCATCGTTATTCAAGCAGACCACCAGCGGTAGCCACCGCTTTTCCGACAGCGGTCCGCTGACGAGCCGCTGGTTTATAATTACTGTTTGCTGGCGGTCCACGGTCGGTCCGTTGTTCATAATCAGTTCGATTATGCTAACCGAAATGTCCTTGTACACAAAAAATGGATCAAAAACAATGTACAATAGCAATTGCAAATTTATTTTCAGTGAACAGATTAAACATACAAATGCATACAGTATATTTATCAGATAGTTTTATCCAATGTGACTTTCAAATAGAAGCATTCAATTCACATATTTGTACCCGTACAAAAGTCAACCACAAAATTAACCATGGTTTAACTATGATTGTTGTAGTAAATTCACAGTAACTACCATAACCATGGTCTTACTACAGCATAGTAGTAAACCTATAGTAACTACAAACTTCACCATGGTTTCAAAAACTATGGTTACTTACCACAGTTTTACTCCAGCATTATTAAAATATTACTATTGTAGAACCATGATATCAAAACCTTAGTTTGAGAAAAACTAAAAACCCCTGATTACTACAGTTATGATTACTAGTTTTACCATAGTAAAAACATGGTTAACTGTTGTAAGGGTACACTGCTTTTCACAATCAAAGCAGCTTTAGAAAATTTCAAAGTTTCAAAAAAAAATTCCTATCAACAGCCAGAGGTGACTGTGACTCAATGGGGAGCATCTTCTGGCAACAAATTAATGTCTATATGTCAATAACTCTAAGATAATACAAGTTATGTGTTCAAAGTCATGTTCAGTTAAACAGACAAACATTAAAGGGTAAGTTTGGTGAATTTAAATCCACTTTATACTGCCACAAAGTCTGTAATATGTAAATAATCAATATTCAGATAATGCAAAATATTCTTTGGCTGACAAATAAATGGGTGTATCTCATGGAACTCAGAGAAAGATTAAACATTGTTCGTTCACATATATTACCATCATAGTAACAATACAAAGTGGGTTGAAAATCACTCAACGTATGCTTTAAGGCAATGATTGCAATACATAACATTTGTCAGGTTGGTATGTTCATCTATAGTTGCCATCATCTGGGGTCTTCATCTGAAGTAACCACAAGTGAGGCTGGATCCAAACTGTAGTAACACTGGGATGGGAAACCTGAGAGATAGAAACAGGAAAACAAAAGGAGAAGAATTAGCATGGATGCTGTTCATATTATTTCAGGCAAAAGATGATCACGTGCATTTATTACTAGAGTACAAGGTTATGAGTTGTTATGTGAACGCTTGGCTAAAAGATGTACGTTTAATCTAGATTTAAACAGAGAGAGTGTCTGAGCCTCAAACATTATCAGAAGGCTATTTGAGAATTTAACAGCTCTGCCTCCTTTACTGGACTTTGATATTCTGGGTACTATACTGGGTACTTTGTGACATTATTTAGCTTACTTTGCTATAATTTGGTTAAATCGCAATCTGATTTTATTGTATATCCCTTAGTAAGCATATAATTTGTCCTCAGTATTCAGGGAACAGACAGTCTCACTCTAAAAAGTAGTTTTATAGTCCATTCAAATAAAATGTTTTAATTGGTCAAACATTTAGAAGCCTACAGCAAGTTATGCCATTTAAAATTTAACCATTTACTCCATGTGTTTTACATGTTACCTCAACTAAGATTTATTATTTGGGCATCATAAGAAATTGCGGGGGAACTAAAACATATATTTTTATAGTTTAACAAAATTATGGTGTTTATCAATCACTAAAAACACACAATTTACAACACATAATAGCCATTATTTAATAACAATCTCCATTTATAACATTTGTCATACAGACTAAACATACAGGCTTAAAGAAAAAATGTCACCTACATCTCGGATGGCCTAAGGGTCAGTAAATTAACAGCAAATTTTCATTTTTGAGTGAACTATCCCTTTAAAGCTCCAGCTGACAAACATTACATCTGTAATATAACTGCAAAATTCAGTTTAAACTTAATGAACTAAGAAAAACCTAAACAAGCTAAACAAAATGTTAGCAAACAAACATTTACAAATATTACTACTGTTCACAATTACATCTTTAAAATGAGGCAGAAGTCACAAAAAAAAAAAAAAAAAAAATGAACCAGGTGTTACAGTAGGGCTGGGTGGTATATTGAGTTTGTACGATATATCGATATAATCTTTATAAGCGATACAGTATGAAGCAATACCGTTAATATCGATATAAGTAGTTTGATACGAGCGCATCTGAAAAAAATATCTAGGGAGGACACAGACTGAACTGCTGCGGAGAAAGTGCATAATACAATTTGTTCTACATGTATCAGGCATTATATGAAAGGCTTTAAAAAAAATCGTAAGATATAGTAACCTATAGTTTATAGTTTCAGTTTAAAGCGGCTTTTTACATCTTTGAAAGAAGTCTCTTATACTCACAACTCAAAAAACAGTTAAAACAATAACATTGTGGAATGATATTACAATTCAAGGGAACTGTTTTTTTTTAATTATTTGAATATGTTAAAATTGTAATGTATCTCTGTGATCAAAGCTGAATTTAACATCATTTCTCCAGTCTTCAGTGTCACATGATATTTCAAAAATAAATCTGATTTGCTGCTCAAGAAACATTCATTTTTTTTCAGGATTCATTGTTAAATAGACTCCAGGGGGCGTATTACAGAAAATTTCTTATCTTAGGTCTTAACTTAAGATATGATATGTTAAATTAGGATTTTTCGCAAATTCGTATTACAGAAGCAAATCTTAACTTGATTTGGTATTCTTATCCTATTTTACAAAATAGTATCTTATCTCTAGTTAGGAAATCTTAAATGGCATAATCAAGCTCGACAATCCACTCTCGGGTCTGTTACCAAGCAACCAACACTGCTGATGAGGTAAACAAAATAATAGAAGCTACTTCACTGTGAAAATCGCCTTTTGCAAAAAAACGTAAGGCATTAGTCACTTGCACTACAACAAATAATGCTCCGTGACACTTTTGTTGGTCTCTATAATGCTGGTTGCAGTTCCTGTGCTAACTGTAATATGTTGTGCGGCCGTCTGTAATTACTTATAAGTGTTTTGTCATCAAAATATAACCAAGAGTCTTTCTACCATTAAACATCTTCGTTCTTCATTTTCAACTATTAATAAATGTAATACCATTGTCGGACAGCACAGTTGTAAGCGTTTTTTCCGTTGGTTTTCAAATAATTTTGAAGTTAGGACAGCTGTGGGGTTGTCCTAAAGTTAAGACAGTTTTTAGGGTTTTTTGTCAAGTTAGGAGGTTTCTGTAATACCCCTTTCCTATCTGTAGTTAAGATAGGATAACGCACTTATGAAATGCTGTTCTGTAATAGCTTTTGTCCTAAATGTGGTCCTAACCGAAATTACCATGGTTACCAAACAGATAAGATAAGATTTTAAAGTTAGGATCTTTCTGTAATACGCCCCCAGACCTTTAAATGGTATTGTACAATACTGTTCAAAAGTTTGCAGTCAGTGAGGTTTTTTAATAAATTAATTTTTATTCAGCAAGGATGTATTAAATTGATGAGAAGTGAGAGTAAATATTTTTGTTTCAAATAAACACTGTTCATTTTAAACTTTGTTCATTAAGGAATCCTGAATAATACACACAAAACACAAAACACAAAACAAAATACAAATCAGGAATATTTCCTGAGCAGCAAATCAGCATATTAGAATGATTTCTGAATAATCATCATGTAAAACTGAAGAGTAATGATGCTGAAAATTCATCTTTGATCACAGAAATAAAATAAATTTTAACATCACTCACTCATGTTTGGATATCAAAACCGTCTTAAAATAACTTTAATAAAGAATTGTAAAAGATGCATGGTGATATGCATTTTTTCACTACATATTTGCATATATTAAGTGATTTAATGAGCTTTCTCATGCAGCTTACCTATGTTTCCCACATCTCTGTCAGCACCTTCCTTCAGAAATTTAGATATCTTGAAGCTTCTCTTCTGTTGTAGAAGTGTTACTCCTGAAACCACAGAACAATTTTTATCAATAATTGTTTGCCGTTAAATATCAAATCACGTTTTAACCAGATTCAGTTAATACATGCTCCTTTAAGTGACGTCACCGATTATCAGTAAAGTTACAGCACATATTTTAGGCTAAATAAATTCGTCTAATTCCAATAACCCATTGACAAAAACTTTACAAAGCTATTAAAATCTCCCAACTACACATAAATGTGATTAAGTCAAAACTTTGATAAGTCAGAGCTCAATATACAGAGTTAGCATACATTGTCTGGAAACAGTTGAGATGCTAACGGACTTTTTCGAAGACACTAAACCGTCTTTATAAAGTAAATATTCAACAGAAGCGTATCAATTACAAGAAAGAAAATTGTCAGGAACAGTTGTGTGTAATATTTGTGTGATTTTAGGGACTAAACTCACCTGAAAACGGTGAAAACAGCAGCAAGAGACGCAGTGCTGCAGCTGTCGGTTGGAGAGTTGCCGCCCCATTTCCATGGTAACTCCCTCCCTGCAGCGTTTGAATGAGACTCAGAGCTGGAGTCCGTCAAAACATGTCACAGTCACGCACAATTTAAATAAACATTATATAAAACAAAAACAAAAAAATTATTTAATTTTGAATTTTAATCTTTTTGTAGTTATATGACCCATTCATACATAGGTGTAAACTGCAACCCGCACGTGATAGTGGGACAAAGTAGCACTTTTATTTTTATTTAATTTTTATAGATTTTTTTTTTTGCTTTTTTTTTTTTTATTAGATTTTGTATTGTTGTTTTTACAATCGTTCAAACTATTTATTTCATTTAAAAATGTGCTTGCAGTTTTTATACTAAACTTTTGTTAATAATTATAACTCTCACTATTTTTATTCTGCTTCAGATTCCTTTTAACTGTAAAAATGTAATGTAAAACATAAATGTAATATATATAATTTATAAAACAAAGATGTCATGTAAGAGCTCAGTAGAAACACGGGACAGAAGGCTTGCCACTGGTGCACCGACGGAGGCCCAGCCGCGGCAGACCGCTGGTGGCGTGCCACCCAAAAAAACGCCTGCTGACCGACAGCGTTTTTAGATTGGTCGGCTCGCCGATGGTGTTCCGACCGTATTAAGCCGCTGAATTTGTGCCGCCCAAAAAACGCTGGTGGACCGCCAGGTCATTGTTTGTCATTGTTTGCTGGGTTTCGTCAACGAAAATTAAAGGTGCGTTCGACTTCATGCAGCGCCGCACAGACCTATCGGCGAGAGCAGCCGCTTGCAGTCGGGGGCGGAATTGAAAGCGGAGACGTGAAGTCGGATTCTTTCTGCTCCCGGTAGTGATGCTCTCGCGGTGTTTGGATACTCTTATCACAGATGAAGTGAATAATATGCAATACTTGTTAAATACACGGACGTTTCAGAAATGTTTTCATGAGCAACAGAAACACTTTTTATATACTGCTTAATACAGGGCCATCTGTTCAAGAATAAAGTTCAACATAAACATATACTATTTAAATACCAATAAGCCTTTATCAGTGTTTTTTTTTTTTTTTTTTTTGTATTAAATGTGACTAATTATAACATTGTGACTATACAGTAAAAAAAGCTTTTACTGTTCTAAAAACAGATTTGTGGGCAGTATTTTTTTTTTATTATTATGCAAAAATTATACAAAGGTTTGTACAAGCATATACAACTCACAACAAGTAGGCTACAAAAACAAATAAACATTCATACGAATATGTAAAGTGAAACAATTCATGCCAGGGGTAAAATTACAACAATTTAAAGTAACAAAAAGCTTCAAAGGTCTTTCTTGCTTTTTTGTTCTTAATTTTATCTAATGTAGTAGTACCATTTGTTTAATCTCTTTTTATAAAATGTTAAAAGTTTGGCTTAGCTTCCATTTTTTCACACGATTGTGATATTTTCCTAGTAAAATAATATTTGTGAGCTATATTGGAATTGAAGATGTTAGAAACACACGTCATTGTTGTCATGTGGTGAATTTGGCCAATCTTGAAACAGCTGTGTCGTCATTAGCGCTCCTGCAGTCTCTCTGGAGAAACTGCGCCGGCTGCTCTCGAAACGCTCTCGCAGTACTTTGATGCCACAGGTGACAGTGACGTGGTGTCGGCGCTGGTTCAAGTCGAACAAATTTTCTAACCGGCATGCACTTCTTCAAGTCAGCCGCCGATGGCGCCGCATGACTAATAATAAACAAGTCGAACACACCTTATGACTAAATATCATCGTCAACGAACCTTTATCACGTGACGAAAATGAGACGAGACACAACGTAAATGCTGGTCATGTGAAGATGACTATAATTAAATGTATAATGCAATATTGTTTGCTGGGTAAAATGTAAAATGCTGATCAAATGTAAAAACTGTAACTTGAATGCAATGTAAGTCGCTTTGGATAAAAGCGTCTGCTAAATGCATAAATGTAAATGTAAATGTAAATATTGTTGACGAATAAAAACGAGACTAAATGTGGATTACAAAATAAAGACTATGCTAAAATGTCTCTTCATTTTCGTTGACCAAAACGAGACGAAACAAAATGTTATTTCATCTCGTTTAGTCGCATTATTATTATTATTTTGCAGTATTTCTGTTTCCTGTGTCTCACTTCAGGGGCTGCATCAGGTCGCACTGCGCAGACGCAGGCGACGTACGTCACTTCCTTAAGCCCCACTCATGGCATTAGGCTTGTTTGAGATGCGCCTCGCCTCGCCTCGCCTGAAATGTAGGCGAGAGTAGGCGGCTGCAGTGAGGGGAGGAGTGAAATAAGCGCAGTCAAGACGGACAGTTCTGACCTCTCGAAGTGGAACAGATCCCTACAAGATCAAAGGCAGATATCGCGTTATTCTCACTCATATGCTGTGCTGCTGTAAACATGATATAATTTCAGTTCTGTTGCTTTTATAGGAATATAAATATGATGAACAAGACACTCAAAGTGCTTGCTATTTAATTCCATACAAAAGGCACATTTATCATTAATTTTTATTTTAATTCAAACATGTATTTTAGATTTTTATAGAAACTATGACAACAATTACATATCTCACACAGAGATGGCACTATAGTGTTTGGGATATTCATGCACAATTTAAATACATAATAGCATGAAATCAGATTAAAAAAATAAAACATTTTAGAAGAGAATGCAGCATCACGGTTGTCTGAACCAATGAGCATGAAGCTGTGTGGTCAGTCAGTTGTTTCCCATCATGCTTTTGATCAGCGCAGTCGGTGGAGAGCAACTGCGCCTGACTATGGAAGGCCGTTGGGGCCAAAACGTGTGGTTCTAATGCATTAACACGTAAATCGCGTGTTAATGCGTATTTACGTGTTAACGCGTTAATCCCACACGTTTTGGCCCCAACGGCCTTCCATATGCGACTGCTTAATCCAACACAGCCGCCTCGCCGTCGCGAGAGTTTTTTGGCACACCTCAGCATGACATCAGAGCGAGGCAGACATAACTCGGACACTTTTCTAACCGGCATGCATCTCGCGGTGATCACTGGTTATCGGTTCTGCGCAGATTTTGCTCAATCTCAAACAAGCCTATTATTTAGAAGAAAACAACAAACAAAGTTAAGTCTGACGCCCGTTTCACACCGCAAGCGTGAGTGACGCATGTGCGGTGCGTATGCAAAGCAGGAGCAGCGCGCGCCCATTGTGCTTTCATACTGGCAGCGCAGCTGAACCGCGGCTTGTACTGCAATACAGACGAGTGTAATTTCTGTCATATGATATTTTCCAGCGTTTTCCTCCGAACACTGTGCCATGTGCTTTGATGTATGATATGGCCAGCATACTCTGTGATGCGACCCTTCCCCTCTGTCCCACACACATATGCAAATAATATGTAGTTTACACGATAATCAAGTTTTCAAGATGTGTATACGAAAAAAATTCCCGATCCTGTCATGAAAAATTTGCCTATGTCTGAACCTTCTCACATTTTGTATGAGGAATATAAATATTTGCCATCTAACAGCTAGATTGAATTTGCTATGTTACATCAATCTTTTGTGTATCAGTCTGTAAAATTAATAAATCAGAATTGGGGGTTCAAATAGGCCTCTGGGCTCTGGAAAATAGAAAGGACTCACTATTCTAATGCACTGTAATGTTTGTATTAAAGTGTGTCTATTGTATTGTTTGTTTTATCGATGTGAATTGATGTGAGACACGTTGTGAGATCCAAGACAAATTTTGGAAAGAATTCCAACAATAAAGTGTAATTGGATTGAATAATTGAATTGAAATAGTAATATTAAAGCTAACAAATGACTCTAGTTTTATTAATTTAAGAGGCCTTTGAAGCTTGGGCAAAAACTCATGGAAGTGATGTGTTTTCGTGCATTTTATTTTTTCATATGGTGATTGTGAAACATGAAACATCACTTACATGATTTTATGGTGAAATTTGTTATTTTTAATGCTAATCGGGTCAATTTTGATCAAGAACAATGCACTGTGACTTTAATTCATTACATAGAAGTGGAAAAGAAAAAGGAATGTATTGTGGAAAAAGATGGGGAGAAATACAGCCACAAAATCAAAATAAATACATGTTGTAAATTCAAATCAGAGCATCTTCCGTGTCTGGAATGGATGTATTCTTGAGTCTATAAGGTAACAATAATATAACCTTGAGATAACCTTGTTTGAAATGGGTTTGGCTAAAAGAAAATTTTGGTTTCGTCTATACTACTAGGTATTTATACTATATTGACTGGGTTAAATAGAATTGTATTACTAAAAAGAGACTAAAATACAATTTTCATTGACTAAATGTCATCAGATTTCGTCGACTAAAACTAGACAAAAATAGTCTGACTAAATTCTGACTAAAATTAGACTAAAATGCTCAGACTTTTAGTTGACTAAAACTTGACTAGACTAAAAAGAGTATGAACATGACTAAAACTAATAAAAACTAAAATGACAGCTTCACACAAAGACTAGACTAAAACTCAAATTAAAACAGGCCGCCAAAAACAACACTACAAACAGCACCACACAATGGATTACCTGCAAAAGCCTGTAACTTACTCAAAATATTTAGGTCAATGAACATATCAGTGCCATCAGAACGAACAGTCCTTGCGTCATTGTTCACAAACAAGATAGTCAAAATGCAGTTAGTGTGAAGCACTGATGAATTAGTGTGGCATTTTAAATGGTTGCGTTTGAAAAAGGAAATCAAGATACTTCCTGTTAGATTTTTGTCAAAGTCAAAGGCCAAGAATTAGTGTATGGTTTTGCAGATTTGGTGTGGTTCTGGTGTTTGAGAGTCAGGTTTCAGAAATTGTGCGACAAGTAAAGATTTTTTTTTGTGTGAGCAGTTGAAAAAACTAAACTGTTGCAATGGGTTGATTTTCTCCCGTGGGTTAAAGGTCTCAAAAGCATCTCAATAATGTGTTATGCAATGTAACACCTTTGCCATAATATTATATTGTTACATTCCTTCCCCATCTAGGGGTTGGGGGAAAGGTGCAACAAACAAACAAAAAAAAAAAAAAGTTTTTTGTGGAGGTCATCACTCCTGTCCCAGCCATCAATCACCACACATATTTGAAATATAATTGATTTCTTTTTATTGACTCTGGATTAGGAGAAAAAAAGAGGAAGCAAGAACCTTCAAGAGGGGACCAGGCCAAAACAAACAAAATAGGTCTAAATGTTGGGAGGATCAAACTAACTTACCTGAATAAAGAAAATACAAATAAACAACATAACTTTCACCTCACTCCCTATCTGACCAAAAACAGGAGAAAACACAACTAGCAAAAGAAAATGGCATCCACCTCTCTACAGCTTCCACAATCAAATACAAGCAACAAAGGAATTCGAACAGTATAGTTCAGAGGAAAATTATAAACAGATTATATTTTGTTAACAAGTAAAGCACTTAGTAACACAACCTCAAGGCTTTAGGCCCTCACAACAGTCAACCAAAACACACAGGCTCAACAAACACATGCTGGGGCAGGAGGAAAGACTCTCTCTCTTACTGGCTTTGTCCACCAGCTCCCATCTCGTCAACCAGTCAGGTCACTCCCAGAGTTTGGTTTTAATTGGGCACAGCTGATGTCCATACCTGGCAGAAGGGAGGACTGAGAGAGAGAGAAACCAGAGAGGGAGTACAAAACAACACAATGCAAAACAAAAATAAAAAAGTACAACCACATTGCACCAAACAAATAAATGGTGACCACATACATCACAAATGTAGATCGGGAATTTAACAAATACGTCCTGGGACGTAACAATATTTTTGGATATATCATATACACACAGTTATTCAAAACCTAAAGCTCTTCTTTCATGAGCTCCTTTGTAAATTTCTGTAGATTGAAAGTAATTGGCAGAGAGATGAAAAATTCCATGAAAAATTCATGGTAAACATGAACGCAAGATTGAAAACAAACTTTAAAAAAATTTTTTAATTTTTTTATTTTACTAACTTACTCAAAATCTTTAGTTCATCTCTGAAAAAAATGTAATAAAAAATATGTCAATGAACATATCAGTTCCATCAGAATGAAAAGTCCTTGTGTCATTGTTCACAAACTAGATAAACCATGGCAACAGTTTGGACGACGGTTACAGTATTGAAATGCAGAAGTCTGCATTTCTTATGTATGCCATATGTTCAATTCCAAACAAAGTACAAATTTACACATTACTGTAGGTGGGATATTGATTGAAAGAGACTGGCAGTGTTGGGCTAGTTACTCAAATAATGTAATATATTACTCATTACTAGTTACTCCTTTCAAAAGTAATATTGATACTTTACTTATTACTTTCTGGCAACAGTAATTAGTTACACTACTAGTTACATTACTTTTTCTTCACGCCCCACAGAAGTTGTATGTGTATCATCCACATAATATTCTTCTTGAATGTTACTAACAACATATTTCTGCCTCATCATTTGACCAAAATCCACATTGGATCGCAGTCAGAAGTTATGACAAACACTCAATAGTGATTGATAGTGACATTCAAGTAGAAGTGTTGTAATTTTTCCATTACCCATATGCAATTAAATTTTGTTATGTATTTTATCAAATCACATTTTTTAAGAAACTGTTTAATTTTCCAAAAATATTTTTAATTATATTATTATAATGTACCACATGCTGATCAGAGGGATGTAATGCCAGAGTAAAGTAAAGCCACAACTTACAGAACAGATTTTTTTTTGCAATATTTCTATCTGCTGAATGTAAGCTTTTCCATATTCCAAGCTTGCCTGCTGCACTGGGGACATCACATGCATGTGTGAGTCATGAAAATTATGAAAATTAATCTAGTAATTATTTGATTGTTAGATTTTAAATCAGCGGGTTTGAGGCATCAAAATGAACTAAGTAACTAAGCTGTTTTATGGAAAGTAACTCTAATATTATTACTGAAATCTTATTAGTAATTATTTACACTACTAGTTACTGCAAAAAGTAATATTATTACAGTAACTAAATTACTAGTAACTAGTTACTGCCCAACTCTGGAGACTGGATAGGATTCACATTTACACTTTTACTAGTGGTCTGACTATTGCACCGAGAGCTTTAAAATACATTTTGAGCAACATGACTTTAGCAACTGATAATGTAGGAAACCGCAGACAAATGTACATAATCAATTACATGAATGTACCAAAGCAATTACAACTTGTTCAAAAGTATGAGAAACTGCTTTTATGATGTGCACAAATGACTAGATGATGTGGAGGTTGAACAAGTAGTTTTGAGAATTTAATTTTTGATCTGAGAAATACATCAAAGCGACTGAGAAAAACTGTATAACTTGACCTGTGGCCTATTTATAGGCCTATTCTAAAGCCATGATTGGTTGGTGTTAAGTAAAGCAATGAGTGTTTGCACATGTGAGCAGTTAGTGTGAAGTACTGATGAATTAGTGTGGCATTTTAAATGATTTTGTATGGAAAAGGAAATCAAGATACTTCCTGTTAAATTTCTGTCAAAGTCAAAGGCCGAGAATTAGTGCATGGTTTTGCAGATTTGGTATGTGGTTCTGGTGTTTGAGTGTCAGGTTTCAGAAATTGTGTGACAAGTAAATATTTTGTGTGTAAGCAGTTCAAAAAACTGTAAACTGTTGCGGTGGGTTGATTTTCTTCTATGGGCTAAAGGTTTGAAATTTTGCATAAATTACATTTGACTGAAATGCTTGTATTGAAACATTTTGCATTCTACCTATGATAAAACAGTGGTAGAAGTTCAGTTATGTGAAGGATGACCACTGGTAGGAAGCCCTTTACCTGTGTTTAAAATCAATATGCATAACAGTGACTGTAAAATATGTATTTTAGGAATGAAAATCACATATTTAGAGTTTTGATATGCACTACTTTGGTTAGCCATTCCAGTTCAATTGATTGGCTAAAGAATGGCCAGTCAATGTTGTTTGTATTCTCCTAGTTGCATTACAGGGCTGCCTACACTAAACCTGCATGGGCCCAAAGGATACAAAAGTTGCTCTGGGCCTAAACGAGCTGGCCCAAACTGGGCCATCATTGGATTAATGTGGGCAGTCCGCTAGTGTGGAGAGCTAGTGTAGAGAGCCTGCGGTGAGCCCAAAGTTGTGCTTAGGTTTGGTGTGTGCTGGCCCTAGCCCACTGTGCCCGCAAAATGGCAGCATGGGGCCCGCAAGGACATGTTTGCAAGGTACCAACATCTCTTTGTATAGCTGGATATGGCCACTTCATCCATATCTCAGTCAATGTCCTCCCTCGCAAGACAGTGAGGGAAGAATCTTCGAATGGTGAATCCATCCTTACACAGACTCTATTAGGTCATTTATTAGGTCACAGGCCTCCTCCATAGCTTGAATGAGGAGTATAAGGTCAGAGATCATAAACCTTTCATCGCTATGCGGAAGGAAAAAAGGAAAGAAAGGGAGAGTGTAGTGGGAGGTACTGGAATAATGGAACCAGTTTCTGGTTGCATTAGTCCAATACCTAGTCTGTCCAATACTTATTCTGTCTAAAAATGCAAGTATGTGGTCGATTTTGTAAGGACCTATTTTGGCACATCAGTGGAGGACCCCAGTCTGCGTGATTGCAGCAAAAATTGTGATGTTATCACCACGTTGACCCGGGACATTCAAAATAGCTCTGTGGCCACAGATGTTTCTCCCTATTCCTCTTCCTGCACCACTGCCTTTCATTTTTGTTGAAGACAAAAATTCACCTGTTGCCTTTTTATAGTGCTTTCACCTTGATTGTTGAGTGTCCGCACACCTGATGGCTGTGTTTGATCAGTTCATTCATGTGTAGTATTTTGGAAAGCAGTGCCTTAAAATGGCAAATAAGTGACATCATGTTAGATTTCTGTGTCTAATGTAGAGAAGTGTGTTTAGTGTCTTGCAAAACAATGTGTGTAATGTTTTGCAAAAAGTATGAGGCTGAAAATCTGCTTATAGTTGTGCAGATTTGGGCTGAAGTTTTGCTCTATGAGGGTCAGGTTTCACTAACTGTGTGTCATTTTTAATTTTAGTGTGTAAGCAATCGTAAAAAAACTGTAAACGTAATTTGAGCAGATTCTCTGTGGCCACCATAATCAGTTGGAAAGTTCAAAAGAAGAGTGGAAGATAATCTTGTGTAGAATTGCAAGAGTACCATGTTAGGGTGAAAGAACTGGCCTGTGGTGACATAGACGTGATGTCTTGTCAGGGTTGGATCCACCACACCAGAGGGTTATTTTTTTCCTGTTACAAAATATAAGAATTTAATTTAAAATAGGAAAATCAATATCTAAATTAATCTTTCTTTAAGCCAATCAAAATAGTCTATTGCATGTTGTCCCGCCTCTTGGCTGTGCTCATTGGTTGAATCTACTCAGGCATATTAGGTTTTCAGATTACGCAGATCACACCACACAAGGTGAAAAAACAAACAAACCAAAAAAAAACAACAACAACAAAAAAAAACATGCGTTACCTCGAGCCGCCAGAAGCAGAGCGCGGGCGGAGTTAATGTAGCCTGCTGCAAGCGGACGGTGATCATGGATTCCTTCATGAGTGATTTGGGGAAAAAAAAGCTGAAACAAAACTGAAGAGACGCAAATATATATAGTAGTGATGGCAAAATGAAGCGCTCTGAACCAGCGAAGCTTTCAACACAATTGTATCGGAAAAAGGTTCATTACTTTTTCAAAACTGTTTATGCTGTGGCCATCTAGTGGTCATAAAAATTAATAACACCTTCCAAAGGGCAGTGTTCCATTACAGATGCTGGTTTCACTTCTGGTTCTGCAAATGATTCTTTATTTTATTGTATATAAATAGTGGCCATTGTCGAATTCATTAATTTGTCTTAGTATACTGCCACTAAAATAAGTAAAATAAATGAAACATAAATTCATAAATTAAATCTGTGATATGATCTATTTTTACTCTGCCTCAGTCCTTAGACTGTTATTTAATGGGCAAAGTTCTTTTGAGCTTAATGTATAAATTACGATTTTAAAAAAAGTAATGTAATATAATGTAAAGGAAACGGTGCTGAGGTTTTCAGGCAAATGAAGCTTCGGACATCATAGATCACCTGCTTTCGGCAAAACGAATCGAGCTCCGATACAGTAGGCTTGTTTGAGATGAGCAAAATCTGTGCAGAACCGATCACCGGTGATCGCTGTGAGAAGCATGCCGGTTAGAAAAGTGACCGAGTTACGTCCGCCTTGCTCTGATGTCATGCTGACGTGTGCCAAAAAACTCTCGCGACGGCGAGGCGGCTGTGTTGGATTAAGCAGTCGCATATGAAAGGCCGTTGGGGCCAAAACGTGTGGGATTAACGCGTTAACATGTAAATACGCATTAACACGCGATTTACATGTTAACGCATTAGTACCACACGTTTTGGCCCCAACGGCCTTCCATAGTCGTGCGCAGTTGCTTTCCACCGACTGCGCTGATCAAAAGCATGATGGGAAACAACTGACTGACCACACAGCTTAATGCTCATTGGTTCAGACAACCATGATGCTGCATTCTCTTCTAAAATGTTGCTATTACAAAAACTCTTCTACAAATGCTATTATGTATTAAAATTGTGCATGAATATTCCCAAACACTATGACAGTGCGATCGTTGTGTGAGATATGCAATTGTTGTCATAGTTTCTATAAAAATCTAAAATACATGTTTGAATTAAAATACAAAATGTATGATAATTACGCCTTTCGTATGGAATTAAATAGCAAGCACTTTGAGTGTCTTGTTCATCACATTCATATTCATATAAAAGCAACAGAACTGAAATTATATCATGTTTATCAGCAGCACAGCATATGAGTGAGAATAACGCGATATCCGCCTTTGATCTCGTTGGTATCTGTTCCACTTCGAGAGGTCAGAACTGTCCGTCTTGACTGCGCTTATTTCACTCCTCCCCTCACTGCAGCCGCCTACTCTCGCCTACATTTCAGGCGAGGCGAGGCGAGGCGCATCTCAAACAAGCCTATTTGTCCGATGATAGGCAGTCGGATCCTATGCATTGAAATCGGTCTAGCGGTACTTTGATGTCATAGGGGTGATCATTCTGTGCAGTGCTGCTTCAAGTCGAACGCGCCTTTTGATCGATGCTGCAGCTGCCTTACGATCACATGTGCCATCAAAGTACTGCGAGAGTAAAACGAGACCAGCCACCTGATGGTGCGTTCACACCAGACACGAATGAAGCGTTAAGCGCGAGTGATATACATGTCAAGTCAATGCAAAGACGCGAATAGACATCCTGCGGCGCGATTCGTACGAATCAGAGGTGTAAAAAGTACTCAAAAAGTTTACTCAAGTGGAAGTACAAATACTCAGTGAAAATTTTACTCAATTAAAAGTACAAGTATCTGGCCAAAAACATACTTGAGTAAAAGTAAAAAAGTACAACTTTAAATTGTACTCAAGTATTAAAAAAGTAGAAGTAATTTCTTTTCTGACAGACATTCAGAATGGCACAGGTCAAACACCTATACCTAGTGCAACAACAACAATTAAAATGCAGCACAGCGGAACACGGGAAACAAAATACAGGAAAAGGGATTAAAAGGAAACTCCATCCTTTCCACCCTCATGCCATCCCATGTGACTTTCATTTATCAGATGAACACAAACTAAGGGTTTCAGAAAAAAAAAAATCACGTGTATGGGACATCCAAAAATGACACTTCAAAAACTACACAAAGTGAATATGAAAGTAACGCATGCAACCCCTGTTAATGAATCAGTGTCTTCTTAAGTGAAATGATAGGCATATGTAAGAAAGATACAAATACTAATATTTTAAACTTGACCGTCGTGTTCACTTTGTGTGGGTTCTGAAGTGGTTCTGTTTTGCATTATCTCGACTAAAAATCTTTGCTTGTGTTCATCTTAAGAGAGAAAGTCATAAACATCTGGGATGACATGAGGGTCAGTAAATAATGAGAGAATTTTCATTTTTGGGTGAACTATCCCTTTGAAGAGCAAGATGTGATGCAGAGGCTAGAAACATATTCCACACAGAATACTAGAATGTGTTGAATTAATGAGGAGAGTCATAGAATTAAAACATACAACATTAACGTTTTGAAAGGCCACTTTTCTGTGTGTTGTTAATCTTTTAATTATTTATTTGGGGCTTTTAGAGTTGTTGTTTTTTTCTCAGCAAATATTGATAAATAATTATTTTTTTACTAATTAGATTAATTAATGAGCAAATCATGTAATTATTAAGATAAAAAAAAACAAACAAAAAAAAACATCGACAGTCCTGATTCCTACTCAATGTGACATATAATGACATATTATAAATACAACTTATCCACTAGCTGGTGAGAACATCACTAAACACGAGTTACAATTAATTTAACAAACAATGCTTATTTAAACACTTTTGGAGATTTTTAATTAATTAAGAAAATATTTCCACAAAAATATTAAAATTCTCATCACTGATTATATTTGCACTCAATCTTGTGCATTCAGCTAATATATTACACAGCTAATTGCTCTATCAAAACAGAACAAATAATGAATAAACATTTTTTGGGAAAATACAACTTTGCTACCTCAATATGCTTCCTTGGATTTGATGGTGAACTTTTGAAGCCAGACATTTACCTGATGAAAGTCATAAATGAAGGAAAGAATGAAGCATTTATATAGCACTTTTATTGTGTATTGCTATACACCCAAAGCGCTTTACAATCATGTGGGGGTTCTCTCCTCAACCACCACCAGTGTGCAGCATCCACTTGGATGATGCGACGGCAGCCACAGGACAACGGCGCCAGTGCGCTCACCACACACCAGCTACAGGTGGACAGGAGAGAGAGATAGAGCCAATCAAGTGGATGGGGATTATTAGGAGGCCATGATTGACAAGGGCCAGTGGCGGGAATTTGGCCAGGACACCGGGGTTACACCCCTACTCTTTACGATGAGTGTGATGGGATTTTTAATGACCACAGAGAGTCAGGACCTCGGTTTAACGTCTCATCAGAAAGACGGTGCTCTTTTGACAGTATAGTGTCCCCATCACTATACTGGGGCGTTAGGACCCACACAGACCACAGGGTGAGCACCCCCTGCTGGTCTCACTAACACCTCTCATGGGCAACCGGTCTTGGGCTGCAGGGTGATATGGCTGTGGGCCATAGTAATAAATGAAGTAGAAATATGTGTTCTTGATGCATGAAACAATGATCATTGGTTCTCATATCAGGCACGCATGAACTTTGAGCATCCATTTACCATATTTAATGTGCATAAGATAAAATAAAAATGTAATGTACTTTTCAAGATGAAATAAAATTGTAAGGAGTAAAAACTACAGTTTTTTCTTCAGAAATGTAATCAAGTAAAAGTACAAGTAGTACTTTGTTTAAACTTCAAATTTTAGTTTAAATTGTACTTGAATAAAGTACAAATCCCCCAAAATAATACTTAAGTAAAGTAATCAAGTAAAATTACTGAAGTATTTTACAGCTCTGGCACGAATGAGGTGGCGCGAATTGAGCGTTTCGGGCGTTTGACGCGCGTAACGCGTGATTTACGCAAGTTGAAAAATCTGAACTTTGGCGAATATTCGCGCCGCGTTAACCAATCAGGAACTTGCTCTAGTCGTGACGTGATTATGACGTAGCAAGCGGAGGCAGAAATCTGAAACAACAATGGAGGACAAAATCATCGTTGCTGTATGTGGATACCCGGAGCTATAAGATACATCTTCGTACTTTTACAGAAACAGGAATAAAAAGGATCTTGCTTGGAAGAAAGTGAGTGAGGAGGTTGGACAATCTAGTAAGTTGTAAAAAAAACACTCTTTACTCAATTTGAGCTATATACATATTGAGTTGATGTGTTTATTCAGAGGAAGTGTGCAGAAAGAAGTGGAAGAGTCAACAAAATCCATGTCAGCCATTTCGCAATGAGACTGGAGCCGCCTGGCAGAAGCCCCTCCCTGACGCGAATTCACGTCTGTTGTGAAGTGAATTTCACGCGCGAATGAAGCAAGTAAACTCAAAATGTTCAAGCGTCCAACTACACGTGAATAGCGCGATTTATTCACGCAAGTCGCATCTGGTGTGAACGCACAGTAAGTCAGGCGCTGCAGTTGCTCAAAATCGTCTGCAAGAGCCTTGATGACGACACACTTTATCCTCATTGGTCAGATTCTGTGATGACAAGAATGAGGTGTGTTGTGTGTTTATTCTAACAATTCAATTCCAATAATGCTCACAAATCTGTGTTTGTTTTTTTTTAACAGTAAAAGCATTTTTAGTGTAGTCGCACTGTTATATTGAATCACGTTTATCAATAAAACACTGATAAAAGCATATACCCCCACTTTATTGGTATTTAAATAGTATATGTTAATGTTGAACTTTATTCATGAACAGATGGCTGTATTGGTACAGCCATATTGGTATTAATATGGCTGTATTAAGCAGTACATAAAACGTGTTTCTGTTTGCTCATGAAAACATTTCTGTGTATTTAAAAAATATAGCATTTAATTTACTTCTTCTGTGATAAGAGCATGCAAACACTGTGAGAGCGTCACTACCGGGAGCAGAAACATCTCCATTTTTAATTCCGCCCCGACTGCAAGCGGCTACTCTTGCCAACCAGTGGCAGGCAAGTGTAGTGAATCTCGAACGCACTTAGTGCTTCATTAGGTGCGTTCAACTTCATGCAGCAATGCGCAGACCGATCGGCGGCTGACTTGAAGCAGTGCATGCCAGTTAGGAATTTAGTCCGACTTGAACCGACGCCACGTCACTGTCATGTGTGGCATCAAAGTACCGCAATAGCGTTTGGAGAGCAGCCGGCTGACTCAGCTGGTGCAGCTTTTTGGGAGCGACTGCAGGAGCACTGATGACAACACAGCTGTTTCAAGATTGGCCAAATTCACCGCATGACAACATCTTCAAATCCAATACTGCTCATAAATCTGTGTTTTTAGAACAGTAAAAGCTTTTTTACTGTAGTCACAATGTTATATTGAGTCACGTTTATCATAAAACACTGATGAAAGCATATATACCCCCACTTTATTAGTATTTAAATAGTATATATTTACGTTGAACTTTATTCTTGAACAGATGGTGCTGTATTAAGCAGTATATAAAAAGCGTTTCTGTTGCTCATGAAAACGTTTCTGAAACGTCTGTGTATTTGACAAATATTGCATTTTATTCACTTCATCTGTGATAGAGTATGCAAACATTTCGTGAGCATCAGTAACGGGAGCAGAAAGTCTCCAGCTCCGCCCCTGACTGCAAGTGGCTACTCTCGTTGATCGCCATCTGTAGCCATGCTTCAAGTCGAACGCACCTAAAGTGAAATGTGTTGTTATTTTGATACAAGCTTCGGAGCTTCGGTGTTGAACGTAACATCACTAATATATATTGTCAGGAGATTGCTGTGGAACAGCATCGATTGTTAATCTGTTTTATTAATCAAGTTTCTTGTGTTTCTTGGTGAGCTGTGTCAATTGTTTTGTTATATTGAATGATTTTGATCCGGTTAGCCTAACTGGCTAAACAACATTCTATGTAACTGCGTAACGTGCTGTTGCATCACAATTATTAGATCAAGTTACAATAGCATATTGACTAATCTAATTTCAGTGAAATGTTTGTCTTTTATATTATAATTTTCTATAGACCCTTTTTCTGTTAGTAAACATTGTGACGTTTTTCTGTGGGCGGGGCTTAGGTGGAGGCAGAAAGATTCCACTGACCGCTTCACTAACGCTAGCTATGAAGTTTGTTAGCTTGTTTTTTTAAACAATGGCTGGAGAAAATCCGATTTTAATTGTGATGTTGAGATATAAGGGCCATATGAGCCATTCATCCTAAACAAGGGTGTAAGATATATTTTCTTGAATATTAAAAGTGTGTGTTGGAAATAATACATATTGATGTATTTCCCGTGTACCGTGGAACTTATGGTATAATCTTTGAAATTGAGATAATGTTACATGTCTGTCTACCCTAGTCCTCGTTTCCCTTATTTGGTTTTGTTCCTGTCCTCATTTGGTTAATTATCGTTTGATCGTCTCCACCTGAGTTTGATTATGTTGTTTGCTCTCTTGTCCCTGTCTCCTTTATAAGCATTCAGTTTGGTTCTCTCCTTTGTCTAGTCTCATTTATGTTATTGTGAAGTGATGTGACTATGTTCTTCAGTAAAAGAGTTTGGCTTTTCAAGCCTTCGTCTCCTTACCCTTCTTGAGCACCACCACACGTAACAGATAATGTTTTTCTGATTATTTTATCAGATGAATTAATTGAAATGCATTCATATTTGTTGATGTTCTCAACTGCAGTATTCATATTTGTAACATATGGAAGTTATTTTCATGGAAACTGTGATCCTTGGGTCTAATTGATGATGTGAATGTTTAAACGAGTGTTTTACAGTTACCTGTTTTGAAAATTCAGGTCGGTCCTTCCACAACGAGGGTTTTTCTGTTGTTGCTACTGTGAGAGTGTTGAACATTTGATGGCGAGCCACCCATTTGGATTTCCTGGATTTCCTGTCTGATTGAGAACTTTGAACTCGGAAGTTCTGAGAATTGTTATGCGGTAGGACTGTTACCAACAAAGGAGTTAACAGACACTGGAGGACATTTTGTTGCTTTACCACTTTTGAAAGACTACGCGTGGATTGCCAAACTGGTTGCATCTGATACATATACACTGATAAATGCACACACCAACATTTGTTTAAAAAGGGGGTTTTATTTCATTTTTTTTTGTATGCTGGCTATATTCTCTTGTTCTGTACAAAACTTTCTACTAAAGTTACATTGAAACTTGTCAAAATGAATTTGTTTTAGTGTGTGGTTCTGGTGTTATGTGACAAGTAAAGATTTTGTGTAAGCAGTTGAAACAAACTGAAACACCAACCAATCAAGGCTTTATAATAGGCCTATAAATACACATCTACACAACTACACATGGTTGATGTATTTGTTTTCTTTCGTACTGTGTAATACTGTATTCACAACCACAGATGCTTAGAGTAAAAAAGTTTAGTTTCAATCTTGATTTCGTGTTTACCATGAATTTTCCAACATTTACCATCTCATTATTCCAACAGAAATGTACATAGGAGCTAATGAAAGAAGAGCTTTAAGTTTTGAATAACTGTGTGTATATAATATATTCAAAAATATAATATTATGGCAAAGGTTTCTGCAACGTAAGACAAAAGTTTGCTTTTGAGATGTTTGTGATATTTTGAATGCAGTGCTTCATTTTGCAAGTGAATGCATTTTGCATTTTGTGTGTGGAATTCTTGGATTTGTGGTTAAAGTTTTGAAAAAAGAGGCAATGTTTTGAAAACGTGTGTAAGCAGTTATTGTAACAACCCAGTTTTGGTACCATATGGCACACACATGGTTCATACAGTTGGATTATGTTTGAACCATTTACACACTTCTGTGCTCAATCTGATACACTTGTAACATTTCTTTTTTTGATAGTTTTTTTTCTTTCTTGTGAAATATTGTTAAAGTACATGAATATATTGACCTAACACAACACAAAAACAAGAGACAAATACTGCACATTTAATGTAAAATCATTGTGAAATCCTTAAGTATATCCACGCAATTAGGCTGCATTTTGCACTGAAAATCAGAACATATTCCAAATACAATATAGTACATAAACCTTTGTAGAGACGGGACAAAAATGCTCCAGTTACTGATGTAACCTTGGTTCTTGGTTCCCTGAGATAATGGAACGGACATTGCATATGGGTAATAACTCCTGTTTTACCCTGATACTGAAGCCTGATTTGTTAATGTTTGAGTAGATGCACAAACCAATGGTGCTTTAGTCAGCCAGAAAGGGCGGAGCCAACATGTGTATAAGTTGGCTCAGAGCACCATTTCCTCAGAATTGTTTGACTGAAGTGACAGTCATCGATTCATGTGCAGCTTATAGCACGGCAAGTGACGCAACGCTCATTACCTTATCTCAGGGAACCGAGGTTATGTCAGTAACCGGAGCGTTCCCTTTCAAACTTTCTCTTCATGTTGTGTATGGGGGATGCATTCAATCACACCGTGCTATGAGCAGATACAGAGCGAACTGCTCCGAGAGCCCAGTCTTGGGGTACTTAGCTCAAGGGCCCTGTAGGATTTACCATGAACCAGAGTTCAGCAAATGGACATAACCCTGATTGGACACTCCCTAAGATCAAGGAGATCCCCTACTAAGTCAGCGATAGGCCATAAAACTAATCTGCAGTGCCTGATTGTCTGAGTCAACTGTCTCCCCCTTTTATCTGCTCATTCTCAACTGGGGCCACAACAATGAAAATTTATAAATTTTTTAAGACCCCCCATTGATAATCTCTTTCAAATTGTATGGCCATAACAGGAAAGAGGAGACACATTATAGTGGTCCCAAGACCGGAATTAACATAAGAAAAATCTGTGACACTCTCGTGCACCCAGGACATCTTCCCTGCCCCTTTTTTGGGACTCCAAGGCATCTTACATTGTCACAAGAACTCAATCTTATGACTTGAATATGCAGCCGTAGTCAAAGCGATGCCAATAAGCTTTTCGAATGTCTATATTGGTGTTTTATATGTAATAAGTATCATGTATGTTGTATATAACCTCTAGAGTTGTGTGTGTGTTTTTAACCTTAATTATGACTACTTTTTTATGATCTCTTACCTCGATTACAGGAAACATGCCATGTTTAGCCTCTTTTCAATGGGAGAATGATTTCTGAATGCTTGATGCAGGTTCAATTTGGGTAAAATGCAGCATGTTCACAATATGAAAAATCAAGGACTAAAAGGTTCACTAAATTTCAGAGTTTGGAATCGAGTGACCAAAGCGGACAATATGCTAATTCCATGCATGAGTAGGAAGATGTGGCATAAACCATGACAATGACAAGATCTGATTGGGAGAACCACTCGGGAGGGGTTAAAAGGCCTGTTGACCCAGACTCAACTAGCTTTGTTTTGCTTCGTGCTTACAACCTTGTGGCCTTTGTGACCTGCATGCATTACTCACCACCAACAAGACTTTAACCCTTCCGTTTGAGCCTTTATTGAACCTCATCAAAGAACAAAGACTCTACCTCCAGCAGGTCTCTGAGACGCGGATAAAACTTTGTTGTGAAGCAACACGTAACCTGGCAACCTTTACACTGGGCTCCACCTGGTGACACTTACCATCCAATCACTGCTTAAGTGGTTTTCCGAAGAACACACCATTGACCGACTGTCAACCAAACAGAACTGCCGTGGTTCCTGTAGAAGAGTTTTATTAATCAAAATATAAATTAATCAAGTATAATCAATGGGAATATAGTCATTTATGTGTCAAATTATTCTACTATTATAATCATGTGTATTTGCCTGTGTGTATAGAAGTCTGTATGAGAATGGGGCAGACATATGGTGAAGCTGCGCGTCCTGTTTTGACATTAGACAAAATATATGATGGGGCCCTTCATTTCATGGAACATAAAATTAAGGCCTCCTGTCTGCTTCTTGGTAGCAGACTGGAGACACAGCCAAAACAGGTAAACTATAACGAATATGTATAAAATGTATTGAACATGCTTAGAGGAAAAACTGTATAAAAGAGGTTACAGAAAAAGATTCTGGATATATCTGATATTTATCTGATAATAAAGTCTAAATTCTGACATCAAAACCTCAAGATTTTGTGAGTGATTTCTCACAGCAGCGTCAGAAACCACCACAAATTGGTGTCACGAACAGGATAGGAAAGGAGCAAGAGGGAGAAAGACCACTTTGGGCTGGCTTGGCGAATGGCACAGATTCTGTGGCCACTAAAGGTAAGCAGTTTTGCTTATACAGTATAAGTAGTTTGTGTTGTTTGCCGTTAGCCATTGATGGTAAGGACTCTTAAAAATTGCTCCTCCAAATTTAAAGAACAAAAAGAAAAAAGAGGGTTTTGATTCCAGAATAACTAATTGCATGCAATGGTATTTGTTTATTGCTGAGTGGGCCTTGAAGGACAGCAATAAACATTAATCAGATAAATTACAGGGAAGCGCGCAAAGTCCTATGGCTACCGAGTAGAACTGACAGGTCACTCTGGAAGAGTGTAGTGTAGTCTGTTTTAGGCCCAATCCCAATTCTAATTTATACCCCTTCCCCTTGTCCCTGAAACAGAGTGTCAAGGGGTAGGGGTGAAAATATTCCCCTTAGAATTGGGACACTACTACTATACCATCACACATCATCATACGTCGTCTAGCTCCTACAATAAAAACACCTATACTGGTGTGCATTAGAGCCTTACCGTTCTATATTAATGCGCTGCTTACTGACACACACATCAAAGATCGCGCAGCTCACACACCCAGGAGCAAAGAAACTTGTCAACGCTGCCCCGCGACTTTTATTATTAGTTTAAATACCGAGTCGCAACATTATATTTTCCAGCAACGAGAGGATAAAATCACTGTTTTTGAAGTAAACTCACACATTGTAAAGAGAGACTCACAGACTCGCGTACACTTTCATCTCTCTCTCTCTCGATCAAATTGGCAATAATTATTTCAGAAAAAGGTTTAGCGATTTCTAATTGTTGGGGGTACTAGCCCTTTTCAATGTCTATGGTGATTATCGCCCTGATTAGTCGTGAAATTATGTTGTGGCTCTATCGTTGTAACGGAAGTGGAAGGACACAGATGGTGAGTATACGTAAAATACTTTATTTTACAGAAGAGTCAAACAGAGAAGCAGGAAGGAGGATGAATGGGTGAGTATAACTGTCCTTGGAAATCTTCTTAGAATCTCGAAGCAGAGAATTAACAGACTGGCTTGTCTTTACAGGGATTCGAGAGGAACGGAGACACATCGATGAGGCACACTCCTCAGGAAGCTGGAGACGAGGGAGAACCAGGAGATTCAGAGAACTAAGGAGGAACACAAAAAGTAAGTCACAGAGGTAAGTCTCTTTGAGATCTGTACAGCGACAGAGAGTCCACTCCATAAATACGAGACCAGACAAATGTGCTGACTCCGGTGTGTGCCTTTGTACTGGCTGCTGATGAGGTGATTGGATGAGTGACAGGTGCAAGTGATCAGAACTCCGGTGATAGTTGTGTTTGGGTGGAGGTGGAGTCTGGCCGTTCTGTGACAATCGTGCAGTCGTGATACCACGTTAGCATATTTTTAAAAAACTTTTTGCAAACATTTCTTTGAACAACATGACCGTAAATATGACCACACGATTGAATGTAGCGTAAAACAAATTATTGCTTTTCATTAAAATCTTTATTAATGCCAATAATGCTTACATTTATGTGTCTTTTTGTTTGCTCAGGCAGCCATGTTGCCGCTGTTATGCTGATAATTCTCATACCCCTTTGTTTGAAGTGTGGTCCCGAAAAAACTTAGTTTTAAGGGCTATCTGGCCCTTCCCCTTCCCCCTACCCCTCTAACCAAAAGAGAATCGAGACACCCCTACCCCTTCACGTGAACGCGCAAAATGGAGGGGTAGGGGAAAGGGGAAGGGCTAAGGGAAAGAAATGGGATTGGGCCTTAATGTATGTGTCTGTGTGAATGACTATGGTCGCATGAGACAGTAAATTCCATATCAGGTGGGCAAAAGCAGGGCACCCCTCCTGGATCGTCCTTTAGGTGAAACCTGGTAGAGAAGGACGCAGCTAGAGGGATGAATGAGTGTATGAGCCCTATAAAAAAAGGGACAAAGGGTGAATGTATGAGCCCTATGAATAAAAGGACTAGAAGGAGTGAATGTGTTTAGAGAAATTGTTTCAGTAAAGATTGGATCAAGATATTGGCATTGTAGATTTTTCGTACACATTTGATTGTATATATTGTGCAACTTAGGGAGAATATTTAGGAGATTTAGGAGACTAATGCAGTTCAGATAGTAGAGTATAATTTAGGTATACAGTATTGTACTAAGTTAAATAATTGTATTAATAAAAATATAATTTTAATTGCTGAGAAAATAACTTTTAACAATAGAAAATAAGAAAAAAATAAATATGAGAATTATTTTTAGCATTTTTTTGTTTGATGAGTGATCATAAATCTAAATTTTCACTAGTTCAGGAATTGTACACATGCATGTGGTATAATAAATATTAGGCCTAAAAGTGCATGTTACAGAAGAAGGATACATTTATAAAATAATTAAATTAAGTTGGGGAGAATATATTATTTGGACAAAAACAAAATAGTAAGTTAAATTGTTGTATAAAAATATATATTGAGGTTTAAATATAGGTTTGTCATATTATAGGAAAAATTATGGCAGCTACTCTGGTGGAAATATTAGGATTAAAATATCCATTGGGTAAAGAACTGATAGACAAGCTCTCAGACAAATGGCAGCAGAGAACTAAAAATATGATGACAAAATGGCCAAAGGAAGGGACAGTTGATGTAGCATTGTGAGAGGAAATGGAAACTCTGATATAAAAAAATAAATAAATCATAAAACTAAAGGCAACAGTAAAAAAAAGAGAGAAAAGAGAGAAGCAAAAGGGAAAAAGAGAAAGAAGTGCTAGCCTTGTTCAAAAAGAAAGGAGAAGACTCATTGAAGTACAAAACAGGCAAGGAAAATACTAAAGGAGGTAGACAAAAAGGCAAAGAAAAAAGAAGAGTTGTTTTCTAAACTACCCCCATATCTGCCCCCAGAGGGACAGTTCCCAATACTTAAGGGTTCTGTAGAAGTGTCTGGGAAAATGCAAATGGAAGGACAAGTAGAGTTGGAAGAAAAACAAAAAGAACCAGACGTAAGACCAAAGAGGCGACAGAGTAAAAAGTGTGAGGGATATTTACCTTTAGATTGTTATAAACAGACACGCATAGCATTAGAAATAATGAAAGAAAACTATGAAGGAAAAACAGGAAAAACAGGAAACAAGGAAACGTTACAGCAGATGAGGAGAGGAGAGAAGATAAGGAGATTGAAGCACAAGCAGAGGCTACGGAAGCAGAAATAGGAAGGAAAATTAAAGAGACAGAAAAATGAATACAAGATGCAGACAAATTGGTGAGAGATAGAAGTAAACTATTAGACAGCAGAGAGGAAGTGAGTGAAGTGGAGGAGTCTTCATTTGATAAAGGTGGACAAGGAAGAGAAAAAGGAAGACTTAGACCACTGGCTGCACAATTCCCAATATTAATTAAGGGTACACAGAGACAGTATGTCCCCTGGGCCTCACAGGACCTTGAGGGGCTGGTCACTCACCTCCCAGACATCCATGAGGGGGCTGGAAAGTGGATTAAGGTGTTCGAAGAAGAAACTATGGTCAAACTTTTAGCTGTGAGGGACATTAAAGCACTTCTGACAAAGACTATAGGAGGAGTAAAGATGGAAGAAAATCTTCAAGCATCCAATCTGGTTGTGCTGTGGACTCTCACTACACGGATGGAACTGTTTTTGATGTATTCCGTCCAGCAGTGTGGCAGGCACTGTGTACTGAGAACCCGATCAGACTGGACCCTAAATCATTAAAAGGAAGAACAGCTGGGGGAAACAGAAAATCCAACCACATATGTCCAGAGACAGCTGAAAAAAAGATGGAAGCAAGGCAATGAAGGGAATTCAGAAGTAGACCCATTAATGGCAACATTGTTTAGAATTGCTGTTATAGGTGTCATGCCACAAGCTGTAAAGAGCAGGCTGGAAAATGTGGTCGGCTTAAACTCTAAAACACACAAGGAGTTCTGTGAGCATGTGTCTCATGCAGTGGAACAATACAGAAAAAATGAACAGAAGCTCAAGGGCCAAGAGAAAGAGCTACAGAGAAAATTAACTCAGTTACAACTTCAAGAACTGACAAAAAATAATAAGAAAAAGATTCAAGCTTCAGTAAAGAAAGAAGAATCAGAACAAATGACAGTGATGTCTCCAGTAAATGCTCCTCCACCAGCTATTCAGCCAAGCCCAACCGCAGCAATCCCTCCAAATGCACACCAGATCCCTGTACCCATCATTAATATCTATATTCAACAATCAGGGACAATGGGATGGAAAAGAAAACCATTACAAAGAAGACAGAGAGGAAGAGACAAGCCTTATACTGGTCCTCCAGTAGTGTGCTGGGGATGTGGACAACCTGGACATAACAAAAATAACTGTCCCACCAATCCATGGCAACAGCCACCTCAGGGTGGAAGTGGGGAGAGTTGGCAGCAGCCCACAGTCCATTACAGGGCCCAGTAAACCATTGGGAGTTCCAAATCAATGATATTAGGGGTGCCCAGAGAATTCTACAGGGGAGAGTCAGCTTCCAATTTTAACAACTAAAGCTGATCAAGAACCTATTCTGCTAACTGAAATAGAGGGAAAGGCCACACCAATGATGGTAGACACTGGAGCTGTTTATACTTGTATAAATTCAAATTATGCCTCACATCTCCCCTTGTCAGGAAAATTCACAAAGACAATAGGATTCTTGGGACAAATGCAGCTAATTCCAATGTGTCTACAAACAAAAAGTAAAAGTGTAACCATACCCATTCTTGTATCAAATCAGACTCCTGTTAATTTGTTAGGGAGAGATCCATTATGTAAATTGGGGCTACAAATTTGGTGTTCTCCGGAAGGAGTATAGACACAATAGGAATAGAAACTCAGATGATGGTTGTAGAGCCAAAAGCAAATGGGGACGGACAATTAATAAATGGGGAAAGTTTATTATGCACAGATTGCTGAAGCAAAATTATCAAAATAAGAATTTCATTGTACAATGATATATGATCCTGAAAGAGATTAAAAAAATGTAAAAGAAATGGCAGGAAGAAACTGAAGGTCAAAAAATTTAAATGATCTCACAAAACATCATAATAGGTAAACAGAGAGCAGCTTTATACCTGAATGTGAATTTGTGAAAAAAATGGTTCAGTGTAACAGATTCTGTGCCACATGTGTCTTTATATGTAGGAAAAACAAGCAAAACATTTAGGACCAATGATGAAAAAGGCAGAACAAACCAAATGGGAACCAACAGAACATCCATTGATTTTTCATTCAGCTGACAAAAATTACATCAAAATTTTGTGTGCAACCAGTTTGATGGAAATTCCTCAGGAAGTAGTTATCAGTCAAAAGAAACTGACGCAGATGACTACAACATCCGAATTGATAGACACTGCTGATATTGAACTATTTAAGGAAGTAGAGCGTCAGGTACCAAATGAATTATGGTCTCAACATGACTGAGATGTAGGTTTGATAAAATCAGCAATCCCAGAGTACAACTTAAGCCAAATGCACGTCTGCCCAGAAAAAAAGAAAATGGCCTCCCGAGTCCCCGGATCCGCCCTGGAGGCCGTCCGTCCCCGTACTCTGCCCCTTGAGGCCTCCAGAGCGCCCACCCCCACTCCCCGTTGGATGTTGTACGGCGCGGGATGCGCCTTCCGGGTGGGGAGAGTAGTGTCAGACTTCGTCTCTGTGTCTTGTGTTTCCCCTCCTCTCGTGCCCTTATTTGGAGTTCCTGTTCCTGTCCTTGTTATGTCATCATTAGTTAATTAGTCCCCAGCCGTGTGTTATTAATTATCTAGTTTCCCCAGCATTTATAAGCCCTGTGTATCCTTGCCTCAGCAGTCTTATATTGTCAGTAGATGTCTAAACGTCATATACATCATTCTAGTTGTCAGTAATTGTCAGTAAATGTCATAATCGTCATTCTGTTGGTCTACCCTCCGAGTTCCATGTTCCTGGTGTTGTTGTCGTCAAATAAAGGATTATTGATTTCTCTCCTCGTCTCCTCGCTCCTTGCCAAAGTGTGACAGTAGGTGTACTGATAGTTTACTAATTAAATACTTGTACTAGCATTTTTAGTACATTGAAGTAGAGGTCTTCACAGGTCCAAAAATTTGTATTTTTAAAACTTCGTAAACCCGGACCCGTATTTTATTTGAAAGTGGGACCCGAACCCGTGCAGACCCTAGAAATGCCTTAAATGTACTACCCGGATCCGATGTGGACCCGACCATTATTCGAAAGTTGGACCCTAACCCGGCTGGGAAGAGACAGACCCGACTGCACCCGATAGGCACATAGTGCACAGCAAACTGCTATTAAGTCAACAAGTTGCGAGAAAAAAATAAATGAAAAATTCCCTTACTACTGTTAGCCTTCTCCCTGACTGCGATGCATCCTCCTAGTCAATAAATTTCCATCCATGTTGGCTGTTTGTTCCTCTCTATTGCCGACTGAAAGAGCCTTCTTAATCCACTGATTATTGTTTCAAAAGTCTACATGCTGTCACGGTCAGTGACGGATGACTAATGCAACTTCGCAGTTTTTTTTTTTCCATCTCGAGTCAACTTCGACTGTTGCGTTTCCGCAACAATAACGATACTTTTTGTTGGTTGTAATAAAGACTCGGGGCAATTATTTTTTAGCAAAAAACGTGCAGAACAAGAAGTGCGTTACACTTTACAGCGTGCGTGTTCAATAACAGGTGCGTCTCTTCTTCAGTTTTGTTTTTCAGCTTCTTTTTTTTCCAAATCACTCATGAAGGAATCCATCATCACCGTCCGTGTGCAGTAGGCTACATTAACTCCGCCCGTGCTCTGCTTCTGGCGGCTGAGGTAACGCGTGTTTTTTTTTTTCACCTTATTTCCTGCTCACAATTTTCTCATCCTAATTTTACAGACTGCAAGTTACAAAACACACGCATGCTGACTGACACTGATCACTGGCGGGTGCGGTGTTCTCTGATCGACTCGGGTATTACACACAATGTTAAACAGACCCGGGACCCGAAGAAATAGATTGGGACCCGACCCAGACCCGGCTGACCATTTAAAATATAGACTCGAACCCGTACGAAGACCTCTACACTGAAGTATAGTCTCAGTAAACTACTAGTTTGGATGTTTTTTATACTGAAAGTTTACTCGTAAGTTTTTTTTTTAAGTGAACTTTACATCATACTAAATATACTACTATGTCCCTATTAGGTATTAATGTGTATATATTTTGTCATATGAATATCTGAACATACAAAACATCAAAAGAAAGAACAGAGCATCTGCTTGTAAACAAAAATATTAATAAAAAAAATGTGGGTAAGTTTGATAAATAAAAAAATAAACAAATAAACAACATTTTGAACAAAATGCTGAAAAAAAGACTATGAATTGGATTCAGAATGACAATAAAAACATAGATGGAACACCCCAAATCTTGACAATCATTATTACCTCTTCATTGGTGACATTTTATTCCATGATGTTACACAGTTTTGATGCTGTTTTATGTCTGATGATCATGTTAGATTACATATGGAAGCATCTGTTGTTTTGGTTTCTTCTTCACTTGTGTTTTTATTTATTTATTTATTTTTTGGGGAAATTTTGTACAGAAGATGTGTACTAGTGCCCAATACCATATAACAATGAAAACATGGATTCTAGGAGCACAAGTGTAGGTCAAATATATTTAGATTTTTTTCCCTATGTATAAGTCAAGTATACTTAAATATAATTTTAAGTATATTTCTGAGAAGTACATAAAGCCCATTTCTGAGAAGTACATAAAAAGAAGACTAAAAGTATACTTTCCTATGTTTAGCTTAAAATAAGTATACAAATAGCACACTTGAATAAACTGTTTTTTCCTAAGGGTTCTGAAGTGTATAGGGATATACCCTCATATATGCCCAGGGATATATGCCCAGATTCAGTCAAATCAAAGTCAAAGCAAAGTTGATTGGGCGGCGCTTCATAGTACAAATGGACGATGACCTAAAACATACAGCAAAAATAACCCAGGAATTTTTGAAGATAAAAAAGTGGAATATTCTGCAATGGCCAAGTCATGCTCGATTGAGCATGCATTTCACTTGCTAAAGACAAAACTAAAGGCAGAAAGACCCACAAACAAACACCAACTGAAGTCAGCTACAGTAAAGGCCTGGCAAAGCATCATTGTCAAGGAGCTACTCCATGACCATGCACAGACTATGGGGCAGGTTCCCTCTTTTCACACATGTGCACACACAGCATACTTTTATATGGACCTTTATGGTGCTGGGAAGGCATAAAAGGGTTGTGTGTAACATGGGTTGTGTTGTCGTGTGTATTATGTCTAGAGTAAAAGTCTGTACATGTTTTGTTACATAGTTTAGCTGTTAACATTTCACCAATTTGTAATTTATGAGTTTACAAATAACCACAGGACACAGTAACACAGTTTAAGGAGTTTATTGATAAAAGTTTAATAGATATTCTTACCAGTCAGGAGCATCATTTGTTCAAACCGGTGCTGTTAAAACCTTGGTTGATTCATAGGGATGGGCCCAAAGCCGAATACCTTATTCGGAAAGGCACGGATAATGGCTTCAAAACGAATAACGGATTTAACGTTATCCGAATAATATAAAAAATATTCGGCAGACACAATCACAATGTTAAGATTTGTGCAATATTAATGGCTAGTACTGCTTTGATAGCGTTTGACACAGTTTCGTACAGATAATATCATGGTGATCATTGCATTTGTCTAACGAATGTGGTCTCCTCAGCAATAAACTATCCGCGCACTGTGTTGCCAGATATTACTACAAAAAAACAAACACAACCAATCTCCTGAAAAATGCACCAAAATAAGTTTAAATCTTGTATTTTGCAAATAGGATACATAATCTCTAACCTCAACCTTCATCTTCCCACTTTATTAATGGCCTAATTACTTTATTAACTCTGTTACATTAAGTATTAAAACAAATCCAGCGACGCCTATAATAACTAGATCTGGCAACATGGTGGAGCGGAGGCTGCACTTGCGCCAAGCTCCTTCACTCCTGCGAGCCAGCCACATGAATTTATTAATCGACATGATTTTAAATAATTTTTCACATGTTTTCAAATTTTATTTTTGAACATGAAACATTTACGGAGGTCTGGACCTCATAGCTGGCTATGGGCCTGGATGTGTAAAGTGAATGAGTGTAAACTATAGCCTATATGAATGAAATGAGCGCAAATCAGTTGCTATTGGCACTCTGGTGCCACTGGTCTGGAGTTATATCAACTCGACAAAAATATCCTAAAACGGTCCTAACTTCAAACCTTTTCGAAATCCAACTGTAAAAATGCATTACATTAGCCCTTTTCGTGAATGGCGAAGAAAAGCGATGTTTGATCAAGGCTTTTGGAGGGTCCAAATAATTTGTTGCACTCTGTTGATAAAAAAAGTCGTTGCTAAATGATCACAGATCTACTAGTGCTCTTATTTAAGATTGTGGATGCTTGTCTCTTGTCAAATTTGTACACAAAGTTCCACTGGAAAATAAGAAGAATAAAGTTATTTTTATTTTTTGATAAAGTTTTAAATAGAAGATATTTACAAAGTTATAATTTTAATAATAACAAAGAATATTTTCTTTAGTTATTCACTGCATATTTGTTAAATGAAAACTACTAATCGAACAGATTTGCATGGTATTTTCATGTAATTTGATGAACTTCCGGTTTATGCCACTCCCACTTCCGGATCTATCCGAATACAGATACAGATACAAATAATTTTGAGATTGTCACAGATACAGATACAAATAATGGCTCCGCTGCACACCCCTATTGATTTATACATATCATTCCCTTCACTTGAACAAACACTGGTATGGTTTCTGTGGACGTCACTGGGCGAATCCTTGTTACATCTGCACAAATGTATATCTGGTTGTTTCTTGTGTTATTGTCTTTCTTATAGGAAAACTGTGTTTATATTGAGGTTATGTATGTCCTGTGTAGAAATGTTTGACTAAATGTTATGTGAAATCTTATGTTAGACTTACCGATAGCATGGTAGGCGGGGCCAAGACATTAAGATGGTGGCCGTAACAATCAGTAGACAGGTGAAGGTCTGGTGAAAGTAGCATAAGCGTGGCCAGAGCACTACGGCAAGAGACAGTGTGTCCTAGTAGCAGCAACATTAGTCTGTTTAGCACAGTAATAGACTGTTGGAACAAACATATTTGCTGCAAATATTGTACAGTTTTTTATTTATTTCTTTGATTTATTTTTGTTGAGGTGCTATTTTTCTGCACTATGGAATTTTTGATACTTTCTGCACAATAAAATTATCCACGGACAGATTTCTGCTTGTTCTGGTCGTCCTTTTTGCCTCCGACCGCAAGGTTCATCCACAACAATAATAAAGGAGGAAACCCAGTCTCTGGTGATGTCCATGAGTTCCAGACTTAAGGCAGTCATTGCCTGCAAACGATTGTCAACTAACAAAATATTATTATTATTATTATTATATTTATGATTATATTTATTTGTCCAATTACATTTGAGCCTCTGAAAATGGGGGGACTGTGTATAAAAGGGTTGTAATTCCTAAGCATTGTATGTTATATTTTTGTTCAACCCCTTGAATTAAAGCACTTCAATTTCATCTTGATTATTTTATTTTTAATTCTGTTCTTGTGGCATACAGAGCCAAAATGATGAAAATCGTGTCATTGTCCAAATATATATGGACCTAACTGTATATATTTATTTATATTTATCAATATAATACAGAAACTTTACAAGGTGTATTGTTTAACTCAGTTTTGAAGATTTCTTTGTTCCGGTCTGGGTATATAAGGGAAAGTGGGAAAACAGTTGTTGGGATTCTGTAACCAGAAAAAACCCCGAACAGTGTATGTGAGACTCCGGAGCTCTGCATCCAGAACTCTCACATGCTGCTGTGTGTCTCTCTGCTGTCAGGTATGCATCTCTCACTCTTAGATTTGTCTTTGAGCAATTGATGTTAAGTATTATATTATTACTGTTTGGTATATTTTATTCTGTATTGTATAGTGTTTTATGCATGCTTTATGATTGCATTATTAGATCGTGTAACCTCACTGGTGTCAAGATTCATATTAAAATGATCTTCATTTCTTGAATGATGGTCTCTTCCACGTCTTTATAACTTCAACGGGACACATGATACACCAATCAGTGGATAAAGGGACACCGAACTGCCAGCCCAATCTGATCATGCAAATGAGTCAGCTTTCAAACAAAGAAAATTCTTCCCTCCAAAAATTACACCGTTTTCATTGATCAAGCCAAACTCAGAAAGTGTGAGCTCTTCTTCTGATTGCTGTTCATAGTGAGAAGACTGGAGACATCCAGTCCAGCCACAATGCCGCGGAACCTCCCCCATGCCAGCAGGGCTCCAAAGTTGCAACCAGCCATGTTGCAACTTTCCACCTGGGAAATAACTCTCCCAACTACAACCAGGTCAGACTAACATCTTCTGAAGTTCATCAGTCTACAACCCAAAAGAAACTGTTGCAACTTCACCACCATCTAAGTACTGAACCATCAACACTTTCGTTCTAGGCTGCATCTGGACACTTGTTCAATGGCCAAGGCAGTGCAAGTATCGTACATTTGACTAAACTAAACACCTTTGTTACAAAGGGGTTGATGATTCTGCGGTTAAGTGGTTAACTGACTCCTTTTCATAGCTTCATTCCCTGGTTTCTGTAACAGTTCATCCATTCACTTTTTCGTCACCTTTTCCCCATGTATGTATGCGTGAATGTGTGTGTGTATGTGTTTGTTTAGAATAGTTATGTGTTAGTGTTTTAGTTAATAAAATTTGTGTGCACAATTTCATGAGTTTGGTTTCTGTGGTCACCACTTGGAAACAAAGTCCCTTTAATGAGATAATCTTGCTACATGCTCTAATGCATTAGTACTGTAAGAATGTTATGTCTTGTGACCACAAAAATAATATTTCATAGAGTAAAAAAAAAAATGAAAAAATTTTATGTTCACTGGACGAACAGATTAGTGTCACGAATCAACCAGGCTCCACCACCAATCTCACACAGCGATCACAGTCACCTGAGTTTTAACCCAAGCCACCTGCACCTCATCAACACTCATTAGATCAGCCCTACTTAAGCACACACCTCACATCCGTCATTGTCCGATCTCGATTACACGAAGTGGACTCTCACCTTCTATGCTCAGAAACTTACCTGTCGAGTACTTACCTTCTGTCCCAGGTCATCGGTGGTCCTCCGTATCTCCTACGCCTGTCTGTCTTCTACCGTCGCCCCAGCTCGCCTTTAGAGTCAGCCTGAGGTGTGTGCTCATCCAGTCCTCCACGAGTGCCTGGCAACGCAACCAACATCAAGATATCCTTTATCGTTCATCTATATCTCAGTTACCCTCTCACTCATCCTGCCATACTTACCAGTTTGCCGATCTCAATAAACTCCTCAATATTGTCCATCATTCTCTGTGTCTGGTCTGCTTCACGTAACAGAAGATCAGACCATTACAGAGTAATTCAGGATGAGTCGGACGGACACTTTCCAGGAGCTCATGGATAATCTACGCTGTGCCCTAACCGTTACACCTCCACCGGCACCGGCCATCACCTCCGTATCCACCATCACCACTTCTTCTTCGCCGTTAACCGCCAGTCCCATGGCCAAACCAGCGCCATTCTGTGGTGTGGCGGAGGAGAGCAACGGTTTTCTCCTACAATGCTCACTCTACATTGAGAATCAACCTCACCTCTACCCCACGGATAGATCCAAAATTTCCTTCCTCATCTCCCTCCTTTCAGGCAAAGCATCGCAGTGGGCAGAGACGATCTGGGCTCAGGCCGGTAATATTACCGAATCATTTGATAACTTTGTTTCTCATTTCAGAGAAGTCTTTGGGCGGCCTCACGGGGATCCCACCGCTAGTGACCAGCTCTATCACCTCCGCCAGGGGTCTCAGCCGATCACGGAGTATACTCTGAGGTTCCGAACACTCGCCGCGGCCAGCAGCTGGAATGAACGCTTATTGATCATGACTTACCGTCAAGGATTAGAGCCCAGACTTTGCTTGCAAATGGCGAGTTATGATGACAGCTTTGGTTTGGAAAATATGATCCAACACTCCATTCGGTGTTCCTCTCGCATGCAAGCTTGCTTCGATGAACCAAACTATTGGAACCGTTGCACTTTCTCATACCGTCACCCAGAGACCTCCCTTCCTCCAGATCCAGAGACAGAGCCCATGCAAACGGAAAATCTAGCCCCTATCGCTCCCAGAGCAGAAGGCCATGGAGGAGTATATAGAAGAGGCTCTCCAACAGGGTTACATCTGCCCTTCCACCTCCCCTGCTCCTTCCAGTTTCTTTTTTGTGGCCAAGAAGGACGGAGGCTTGCGGCCCTGTATCGATTACCGGTCACTCAACAACATCACTGTGAAGATTTAGATTTAGTCATTTTGCAGACGCTTTTATCCAAAGCGACTTACAATTGGGGAATACATAAAGCAATTCTTCTTGAAGAGGCAATCAGACAGACGAAGTGCTTGCAACACCAAGTCTCAGGCGTTGTTCAAATAAATAGAAACTACCAAAGGAAGGAATAAGTAAAGAGAATTTTTTTTTTTTTTTTAAGTTTAGGATGAAGTGAAGTTCCGCTACCCACTTCCTCTCGTCCCTGCAGCCCTGGAACATCTCTGTGGTGCCACAATCTTCACCAAGCTGGACCTCCGCAGCGCATACAACCACATCCGAATACGTGAGGGGGACGAATGGAAGACTGCCTTCGTGACCCTACTGGACACTTCCTCGGAGACCGGGAACTCATAGCTATCAAGCTGGCCCACGAGGAGTGGAGACACTGGCTTGAGGGAGCTAAACACCCCTTCACCTTGCTTACTGATCATAAGAACCTGCAATATCTTAAGGAGGCCAAAAGACTCAACCCACGCCAAGCACGCTGGGCGCTATTCTTCACCCGTTTCCATTTTAAGGTAACATACAACCCAGGTCCCAAGAACATCAAAGCCGATGCCCTGTCACGACTCCATGCACCTGAGGAAGTAGAGGATGAACCTAATTCCATCATCCCAGAAAATATGTTTGTCAACCCCATCCAATGGAATCCAGATTTTACTCCCTCAACCAACATCTCCACGGCCACTCCGCCGGGCTGCCCCCCGGAAGCACAATATATTCCTCGGCTTCAACGCACTCAACTCATCCATACAGCGCACTCCTCATTGGGCACTGGCCACCCTGGGGCCAACGCGACCCTCTCGCTACTAAAAGACCGTTACTGGTGGCCGAACATGGATAGGGATGTGAGAAGGTTCGTCCAGGGTTGTGAAGAGTGCCCCATGTCCAAGAGTCCTCGCCACCTTCCCGCAGGTAAACTTCTCCCGCTGCCCGTACCCAATCGACCATGGTCACACCTAGGAGTTGACTTTGTCACCGACTTACCAGCATCGGAGGGTAACACATGCATCCTGGTCATTGTGGACATATTCTCCAAGTCTTGTCGGTTGATCCCCCTCAAGAACCTACCCACGGCCATGAAAACGGCGGAACTACTGTTTAACCACGTGTTCAGGTATTTTGGCATTGCCGAGGATATCGTATCCGACAGTGGACCCCAATTCATCTCCAGAGTATGGAAGAATTTCCTCAAGCTCCTAGGTGTGACCGTCAGTCTCTCGTCTGGATACCACCCGCAGACCAACGGGCAGACGGAGAGAAAAATCCAGGAAATCGGACGTTTCCTACGAACCTTCTGCCACGGCCACCAGCACTCTTGGAACCAGTTCATTGGCTGGGCCGAGTACGCCCAGAACTCCCTTCGTCAACAAGCCACTGGACTCACTCCCTTCCAGTGCGTGCTTGGTTTCCATCCACCTTTGTTCCCCTGGAACGGGGAACCATCAGATGTACCTGCGGTGGATCACTGGTTCCGAGAGAGCGAGAGGGTCTGAGACGAAGCACACCACCACCTTCGAGCTATGAGCAGGCGCAAATTGACAGCAGACCTTCGACGCTCCGACTCACCTCCTTACCAGCCTGGTCAGAAGGTCTGGCTGTCTACACGAGACATCAGATTGCGCCTGCCCTGTAAGAAGCTCGCTCCCAGATACATTGGCCCCTTCGTCATCCAGAAGCAGATAAACCCGGTCAAGTTTCAACTTAAACTCCCCCCTCAATACAAGATTCACCCCACCTTCCACATCTCACTCCTCAAACCTTACCACTCTCCTGTCTCTTCACCCACAGAGCTTGGCCGGACCACGGAACCCCCTCTCCCACTGATTCTGGAAGACGGAGCAGTCTACGAGGTTAGAACCATCCTGGATTCCCGACGCCGTGGTGGTAGGCTGGAATACCTCGTGGATTGGGAGGGGTATGGACCGGAGGAGAGGTCATGGATTCCCAGAGACGACATCCTGGATCCAGCTCTGATGGAGGAATTCCACTCAAACTTCCCCAATCGCCCAGCGCCCAGAACCAGAGGTAGACCACCACGGCATCGGTTACCTCGGCCCTCAGGAGCGGGCCGTGGAGAGGGGGGTAATGTCACGGATCAACCAGGCTCCACCACCAATCTCACACAGCGATCACAGTCACCTGAGTTTTAAACCAAGCCACCTGCACCTCATCAACACTCATTAGATCAGCCCTACTTAAGCACACACCTCACATCCGTCATTGTCCGATCTCGATTACACGAAGTGGACTCTCACCTTCTATGCTCAGAAACTTACCTGTCGAGTACTTACCTTCTGTCCCAGTTCATCGGTGGTCCTCCGTATCTCCTACGCCTGTCTGTCTTCTACCGTCGCCCCAGCTCGCCTTCGGAGTCAGCCTGAGGTGTGTGCTCATCCAGTCCTCCACGAGTGCCTGGCAACGCAACCAACATCAAGATATCCTTTATCGTTCATCTATATCTCAGTTACCCTCTCACTCATCCTGCCATACTTACCAGTTTGCCGATCTCAATAAAATTAATTGTGATTATGTACCCATTTGAACTAATTTGCTACATATTTCTAGGCTGAACAGCCACAAGCTCTGCACCCTGCTACTCTCTCATCACGTGACAGCCTCATAGGCTTAAGGCTATGCAGTCTGTACCAGAAACAGAAATGATTAACATTTACCTGCTTTAGAAACATTTCAGTAAACACAACTGATAAGGATTGATAAGTGAAGAAGAGTGACGACATCAGGTATCATGCTGGTAAAGATGCAGAATCAGTAGTGCATGCATATCAAAGAATGTGAAAACTTCTTCTAAAGATGTTCCACTGGTCTGGTGAGTTGGCACATGCTCCATTGAACTTTATAGCAAAGTTCAGGATAAATAAAGAATAGAGTAAATGTTATTATCTTTCAATATAGAAGTGATAACTTTATTTTGTCAAGCAAAATTTTTAATGTAATTAATTACACAATGTGATGATAAAATAAGAGCATCACAAAAGAATCACACATCAAATGTCTTAGTCATTTTGTGTTAAAAGAGAAAGCATCAAATAGAACACAAAAAGTAGGGTGGATTAGGGTAATGTGGGACACTTTTTGAAATTTTGACTTGTGCATCATATTTCCATATGAAGCCAAAATAATATATACAATGTTATATCATTATGAAATCCCCAAGATGTTCTCTATATTGTAATTAAAGGGGAAATGGCACATATATTAGTGCTCCTTGTGCCAAATCATTTAAGAATTTGTGGATTTTCTAATGTGGGACAGCTCATGCTCAAATCTGGGACACTATGTTTTGGGTTATAAATAGTAAAATTTTCACAAAGTAAACTTGACACTCATGGTTAAATGTGCATACTCATGTTTGCTTAATTAATTTAGTAGGCCCACAGTGTGTTTGCTGTCTTCATAAGTCTAAAAAAATTGTAACCTATATGTTCATATATGGAATGTTAAATACAATTATATAACACATAAATCTTATATTATTTAAAATAATTTATTTTTAAAATGTCAGATTTCTGGCAGTAACAATAATAATAACCATGTAATAAAGTCAAAACTGTAAAATTGAACTTAATAAAGATAGCAAAATGATTTCATAATCTTTTAAAATATGAAAAATTTGGAACATGGAATGCCTTTAAAACTGTTATTCAACTTCTATAAACTTCTAATATTAAACTTCTTTTTTCAAAAGCTTGTGTTAAGCAAATTGTGATTTCCTGTAGCTCAAATAGTAGAGCATGGCACTAGCAACGCCAAGATCATGGGTTCAATTCCCAGGGAAAGCAAGAGCTGATTAAATGTAAAAACTGTAACTTGAATGCAATGTAAGTCGCTTTGGATAAAAGCGTCTGCCAAATGTAAGAAAAAAATAAATAAATAAAAAATTGTAATGGTAAAAACACTTCATAACAGAAATAAGCAGTCCTGGCCAGTCATGGACTCATCACGGTCCAGGATCCCTTTGTCCTCTAGTCTCTAAATTTTGAATGTGGATCTTAAAACAAATAATATTGCTGCATTATAACAAAAATACATATATGATATTTAACTTTCTTAATGCACATTTTATCAATTGAATAACATAGTATATTTGACTGTCCCACATTAGTCAAAACATGCTGTCCCACTTTTGAAAACATCCTTTTCTAAAGTGGGATGTCAAAGATTGCTTCAAATAGAAAATATTCTTAACACATTTTAACAATATTATTGCAACTTTTGATGTACAAATACATCACATATAATTTGATAACAATTTAGAACATTGTTTTATTTATAACAGATTTATATCCTTAAAATTAATTGTGTCTAAATCCTATGCCACTGTCATTTCAGTGAACTTTACAAGAGGTACTTCTTGTTTGATGATTTTCATAGCCACATTTCTGACATAATTTCCAGAAAGTCAAGTGATTTCAATAACCATCAGTGACCAATTCCTCCCACCACAAACTGATAACTTCTTACCAACAAATACACACTCTCTCACCTCCTTCTCTCCTCTCTCGGAGGCGGAGGTCTCCAAACTCATCCTTTACAATCATCCCACTACCTGTCCGCTAGATCCTATCCCCACTCACCTCCTTCAGGCCATTTCTTCTTCAGTCATACCTGCGCTTACTCACATTATCAACACCTCTCTTCACTCTGGTACATTTCCCACAGCATTTAAGCAGGCTCGGGTAACCCCACTGCTTAAAAAACCCTCTCTAAATCCAGCACTTTTAGAACACTACAGACCGGTATCCCTTCTTCCATTCATTGCAAAGACACTTGAGCGAGTTGTGTTCAACCAACTCTCTTTGTTTCTTGCACAGAACAATCTTCTGGATGACAACCAATCTGGCTTCAGAAGCGGCCACTCTACTGAGACTGCCCTACTCTCGGTTACAGAAGCCCTGAGACTGGCAAGAGCGGCTTCCAAATCCTCTGTACTCATCTTACTGGACCTGTCTACTGCTTTTGACACAGTTAACCATCAGATCTTCCTGTCCACTCTCAGAATGATGGGCATCTCAGGAACCGCGCTCCTGTGGTTCGAGTCTTACCTCTCAGATAGGTCCTTCAGGGTGTCTTGGAGGGGTGAGGTTTCAAAGTCACAACTTCTGGCTACTGGGGTTCCTCAAGGCTCAGTGCTTGGACCACTTCTTTTCTCCATCTACATGTCGTCACTAGGATCGGTCATTCAGAAGCATGGCTTTTCTTATCACTGCTATGCTGATGACACTCAACTCTACCTCTCATTCCTACCAGATGATCCGACGGTAGCTGCTCGCATTGCATCTTGTCTGAGTGACATCTCTAGCTGGATGAAAGACCATCGCCTTCAGCTCAACCTTGCCAAGACAGAACTGCTCGTGGTTTCAGCCAACCCATCACTCCACCACAACTTCTCTATACAGCTGGGTTCGTCAACCATAACTCCTTCCAGGACAGCCAGGAACCTTGGAGTTGTGATAGATGATCAGTTAAGCTTCACAGACCATATTGCTACAACGGTCCGGTCCTGCAGATTTGTCTTATACAACATTAGGAAGATTAGACCCTTCCTGTCTGAGCAAGCTGCACAACTCCTTGTCCAAGCTCTGGTTCTGTCCAGACTGGACTATTGTAACGCGCTCTTGGCAGGCCTTCCCACAAATATTATCAAGCCTCTACAACTGATCCAGAATGCAGCAGCCAGAGTGGTCTTTAATGAACCGAGGAAGGCTCACGTTACCCGTCTCTTCATCAGGTTGCACTGGCTACCAATAGCCGCTCGCATCAAATTCAAGGTACTGATGTTTGCCTACAAGACGACAACTAGCACTGCACCAATATATCTAAACTCACTAGTTCAAATTTATGCACCCTCCAGAAGCTTGCGTTCTGCAAGTGAACGACGCCTTGTGGTGCCATCACAAAGAGGTACCAAATCTCTCTCACGGACCTTTTCCTGGACTGTGCCCATCTGGTGGAATGACCTCCCGATCTCAATTCGTAAAGCTGAGTCTTTAGCCATTTTCAAAAATCATCTAAAGACACATCTTTTTCGCCAGCACCTGACCAACTAATACTAACACTAACACTTACCTATTATGTCTGTCTGTCTGAAAAAAAAAAAACTAGCTACGTCTACTGTGCTGGACTAACTGAGACTTGTCATGGCACTTGTATACTGCTGCACTCTCGATGGTCTGATTGCTTCTATTGTTCTCATTTGTACGTCGCTTTGGATAAAAGCGTCTGCTAAATGATTAAATGTAAATGTAAATGTAAATTAGTCAGTGTCCCACATTACACAAATCCACCCTACCTTTAGAAAGGAATATTTTACTTGATTAAGCACAGAATTTATTACACATTATTATGCTTTTTTAAAACTAAAATGATATGACATTTTCCTGTAACATGGCCATCTTTGTTAAATCACTTTTTTTTTTTTTTTGAAGTATAGAGAGAAAGCGGAGAAAGTGGGATATTTAGGCGCACATGCCATAATGTTTACAAAGAGATGTGCATGTGGAAGCAGTGGCATGTGTCCTCCTACTCCTAAAATCCCAATGCTTGCACAGCTCTTCGTGGCTGCTTTAAATATTATACATATTACTTACAATATTGCACACCATTTTCACTGCAAACAAAACCACCTGCGATTTGCTGCTTTCTTTGAGTCTCTCTTCAAAAATTAACCAGACATATGCCATGTCCCATGTGAAACTGCAATTATGTCTAAGTGGTGCTGCCAGCCCAATATATAAGCAGCCCACCCACCCCATCACCTGATGGCCACTCCGGGCCTGCTTAGTACACTATTATCTCTCTGATTTCTGAAAGGGGAAGCGAGGAAAGATCATTGTTAATCATGGTAGAAGAGAAAAAGAAGAAGAAAAAAAAAAAAGAAAGTGAAAGTGCTATTGCCTGGCAGATAAAGGTTCATTCCACTTCCAGCTACAGAGTAGTGACAGTGCAATACACCCAGCGCTTGCTAAACGGAGAGTCAGTCACAAGTGTTGTACTAAAAATGATGGGCACTAAAGTGAAAAATACAGAGACACCATTGTCTTTCAGACAGTTTCACATCAATGAGGGTTGCGGGTTTATTCTTCCTGAGCCTCTGGTAGGTCATTCTTTTTTCTTCGCAAATTGTAACATTGTAGAAAGAATGTAATAAATAGGGGAATGATCAGGCAGGGAAAAGGCAAATTTATGACAAAATAGTAGTAGTAATAATAATAATAATATTTGCTCTCAGGTACACAGTTACAGTTTGTTTATTACTGAAAGTGTAAGCTGAAAGTGTCACTGGGCTGGTGAGAATTTAATAAACTTTAATTTACATTCATGTACTGTATAGTCATATATTTTCAGATACAGTAAGACAGATATTTGTATATGAAAGCATTAGACTTTGACATATGCATGAGTGACCTGTATATATGCGCTTTAATGGTAAATAGGAAAATACAAAACTTTTCTCTCCAAAGACACAATTTTAAGTTTTTGATTATGAATTGTATGATCAGAATCTAAGAGAGCTAGACAGTGCTCTAAGAAAGATTTGTAAGATGACTTTGATGTAAATTTGGTGACAAATGCAGTTAATTTTTAGCTGTTTCTATTATTTTAGCTGTTAATTTCTAGGAGTCATAACATGATCTGAGGTAAATTAACTATTCAGTATACATAGGATTTTTTGGTAACACTTTATTTTAAGGTGTCATGATAAATACCTAAAAACTACTTAGTAGTAGCCGTTGTACTTACATGAAATAAAATGTACTTACCATGTAACTAAGTTATGGAACAGCCTGTACTTATAGTTTGTAATTATGTAGATGTAATAGGCAGCTACTGTTACACATATGTAACAGGCCGAGTCTCTTATACAGCTACTTGTACACTTAAGTACAATCTTGATACACTTTATTTTAAGTAGCTTATGGCTGTGTAATATTCTGTATTAGAAATATATTACATGTATTTAAGGTGTGTACTAGTGGGTTAAATCAAACTAAGGTGCAGCTGGATAAGGTGTACAGTATAGATACACATGAAGTACACTTAAGTACAATCTTGATACACTTTATGTTAAGTAGTTTATGCCTGTGTAATATTTTGTAATTTTAATGTAATTAGAAAGGTATTACATGTATTTAAGCTGTGTACTGGTGGGTTAAATCAAACTAAGGTGCAGCTGGAGAAGGTGGACAGTATAGATACACATGAAATACACTTAAGTACAATCTTGATACACTTTATTTTAAGTAGCTTATGTATGTGTACTTACATTTATAATTACGTTGTATAAAGTCTGCAACACATATGTAACAATTTTTGGTTACATAAGTATCTGTATAACAGACTCGGTCTGTTACATATATGTAACAGTAGCTGCCTATTACATCTACAGTATCTCACAGAAGTGAGTACACCCCTCTCATTTTTGTAAATATTTTATTATATCTTTTAATGTGACAACACTGAAGAAATGACACTTTGCTGCAATGTAAAGTAGTGAGTGTACAGCTTGTATAACAGTGTAAATTTGCCATCCCTTCAGAATAACTCAAGACACAGCCATTAATGTCTAAACCACTGGCCACAAAAGTGAGTGTCAATATTATGTGTGGCCACCATTATTTTCCAGCACTACCTTAACCCTCTGAGGCATGGAGTTCACCAGAGCTTCACAGATTGCCACTGGGGTCCTCTTCCACTCCTCCATGACGACATCACAGAGCTGGTGGATGTTAGAGACCTTGCGCAAGACACACTTGTCTTTGTACTCCTCACCTGGTTGCCGCCACACACGCTTGACACCATCTGAACCAAATAAGTTTATCTTGGTCTCATCAGACCACAGGACATGGTTCCAGTAATCCATGTCCTTAGTCTGCTTGTCTTCAGCAAACTGTTTGAGGGCTTTCTTGTGCATCATCTTTAGAAGAGGCTTCCTTCTGGGACGACAGCCATGCAGACCAATTTGATGCAGTGTGCGGCGTATGGTCTGAGCACTGACAGGCTGAGCCCCCATCCCTTCAACCTCTGCAGCAATGCTGGCAGCACTCATACGTCTATTTCCCAAACACAACCTCTGGATATGACGCTGAGCACGTGCACTCAACTTCTTTGGTCGACCATGGCGAGGCCCGTTCTGAGTGGAACCTGTCCTGTTAAACCACTGTATGGTCTTGGCCACCGTGCTACAGCTCAGTTTCAGGATCTTGGCAATCTTCTTATAGCCTACGCCATCTTTATGTAGAGCAACAATTCTTTTTTTCAGATCCTCAGAGAGTTCTTTGCCATGAGGTGCCATGTTGAACGTCCAGTGACCAGTAAGGCAAGGCAAGTGGTAATTCAAAGTGCTTTACATAAAAGGAAGTGAAATAATAATTAAAAATAATAATGAGTTAAAAATAATAATAATCACAACAATAAAAACAAAGTGATTTAAAAATGTATTTAAAAAGAATTTAAAACATTTAAGAATAGAAAATGATTATACATAGTGCAATCAGTTCGGACGTAGCACAGTGCTCATTCAACAAATGCACAGCTAAACATGAGTTTTGAGTCTGGATTTAAATGTAGCTAATGTTTTAGCACATCTGATCTCTTCTGGAAGCTGGTTCCAACTGCGGGTGGCATAATAGCTAAAAGCAGACTCCCCTTGTTTTGTGTAAACCCTTGGTATTTCTAACTGACTCGATCCTAATGATCTGAGTGGTCTGTTAGGTTTATATTCAGTGAGCATATCTCCAATGTATTTAGGTCCTAGGCCATTTAGAGATTTATAAACAAGTAAAAATACTTTAAAATCAATCCTAAATGTAACTAGAAGCCAGTGTAAGGACATGAGGACTGGTGTGATATGCTCAAATTTTCTGGTTCTAGTCAGAATCCTGGCAGCAGCGTTCTGGATGAGCTGCAGCTGTCTAATGGTCTTCTTTGGAAGGCCAGTGAGGAGACCATTACAATAATCCACCCTGCTGGTGATAAAGGCATGAACAAGTTTCTCTAAGTCTTGACTGGAAACAAAACATCTAATTCTTGCAATGTTTTTGAGATGATAGTATGCTGATTTAGTTACTGCTTTGACATGACTACTAAAACTAAGGTCTGTCTCCAGAATCACCCCAAGATTTTTGACTTGGTTTTTAGTTGATTGACCCCTAAAGTCAAGGTATGCATTCACCTTGAGAACTTCATCTTTGTTTCCAAATACAATGACTTCAGTTTTCTCCTTGTTTAACTGAAGAAAGTTCTGGCACATCCAACAGTTTATTTCATCAATGCATTAACAGAGGGAGTCATTTGGAGATAAGGCTAGGTAAATCTGGGTATCATCAGCATAGCTGTGATAGGCAATTTGGTTCTTCCTCATTATTTGACTTAGTGGGAGCATATACAGGTTAAACAAGTGTGGTGCAAGAATTGAGCCTTGTGGGACTCCGCATGTCATGGACGTCCACTTAGACTTATGCTCTCCTATACTCACATAATAACCTCTCTCTTCTAAGTATGACCTGAACCATTTGAGTACCATACCAGAAAGCCCAACCCAGTTTTCCAGTCTCTCTAGAAGTATGTTATGATCAACAGTGTCAAACGCAGCACTAAGATCTAGTAGTACCAGCACTGATATTTTGCCAGAATCAGAATTGAAGCGAATATCATTTATTATCTTAATAAGCGCGGTCTCTGTGCTATGATGTGCTCGGAAACCAGATTGAAAATTGTCCAGGTATCCATTTGAGTTTAAGTAGTTGTTCAGCTGATTAAAAACTACCTTTTCAATAATCTTACCTATGAAAGGAAGATTTGATATTGGTCTATAGTTGTTCAACATTGTGTTATCAAGATTGCGCTTTTTCAGAAGGGGCTTAACGACTGCAGTTTTCAGGGAGTTTGGAAAAGTCCCAGTAAGAAGTGAAGCGTTCACCACTTCTAAGAGATCTGCTTCTAAACAGTTAAGCACACTTTTGAAAAAAGATGTGGGAAGTGTGTCAAGATAGCATGTTGACGATGTAAGGTGCTGTACTATTTCTTTCAAAATTTTGTGATCAATTGCTTCAAAAACAGACATAGTCACTTCTTTTTGAAATTGCGGTCGAATCTGTGTGACCTCTGCAAAACTAGATATGCCAATCTCCTTTCTGATATTATTGATCTTCTCAGAAAAGAAGGAAGCAAACTCATTGCATTTACTGTCGGAGAGCATTTCACTGGGAATTTGACTTGGGGGTTTGTCAGTCTCTCCACAGTAGCAAAAGAGTGCGAGAGTTGTTTAGGTTACTGTTTATAAGGTTTGAGAAGAAGGTCTGTCTAGCTGTGGCTAGTTCCACATTGAAAGCATCTGAACCAAATAAGTTTATCTTGGTCTCATCAGACCACAGGACATGGTTCCAGTAATCCATGTCCTTAGTCTGCTTGTCTTCAGCAAACTGTTTGAGGGCTTTCTTGTGCATCATCTTTAGAAGAGGCTTCCTTCTGGGACGACAGCCATGCAGACCAATTTGATGCAGTGTGCGGCGTATGGTCTGAGCACTGACAGGCTGAGCCCCCATCCCTTCAACCTCTGCAGCAATGCTGGCAGCACTCATACGTCTATTTCCCAAACACAACCTCTGGATATGACGCTGAGCACGTGCACTCAACTTCTTTGGTCGACCATGGCGAGGCCCGTTCTGAGTGGAACCTGTCCTGTTAAACCACTGTATGGTCTTGGCCACCGTGCTGCAGCTCAGTTTCAGGATCTTGGCAATCTTCTTATAGCCTACGCCATCTTTATGTAGAGCAACAATTCTTTTTTTCAGATCCTCAGAGAGTTCTTTGCCATGAGGTGCCATGTTGAACGTCCAGTGACCAGTAAGGCAAGGCAAGTGGTAATTCAAAGTGCTTTACATAAAAGGAAGTGAAATAATAATTAAAAATAATAATGAGTTAAAAATAATAATAATCACAACAATAAAAACAAAGTGATTTAAAATGTATTTAAAAGAATTTAAAACATTTAAGAATAGAAAATGATTATACATAGTGCAATCAGTTCGGACGTAGCACAGTGCTCATTCAACAAATGCACAGCTAAACATGAGTTTTGAGTCTGGATTTAAATGTAGCTAATGTTTTAGCACATCTGATCTCTTCTGGAAGCTGGTTCCAACTGCGGGTGGCATAATAGCTAAAAGCAGACTCCCCTTGTTTTGTGTAAACCCTTGGTATTTCTAACTGACTCGATCCTAATGATCTGAGTGGTCTGTTAGGTTTATATTCAGTGAGCATATCTCCAATGTATTTAGGTCCTAGGCCATTTAGAGATTTATAAACAAGTAAAAATACTTTAAAATCAATCCTAAATGTAACTGGAAGCCAGTGTAAGGACCTGAGGACTGGTGTGATATGCTCAAATTTTCTGGTTCTAGTCAGAATCCTGGCAGCAGCGTTCTGGATGAGCTGCAGCTGTCTAATGGTCTTCTTTGGAAGGCCAGTGAGGAGACCATTACAATAATCCACCCTGCTGGTGATAAAGGCATGAACAAGTTTCTCCAAGTCTTGACTGGAAACAAAACATCTAATTCTTGCAATGTTTTTGAGATGATAGTATGCTGATTTAGTTACTGCTTTGACATGACTACTAAAACTAAGGTCTGTCTCCAGAATCACCCCAAGATTTTTGACTTGGTTTTAGTTGATTGACCCCTAAAGTCAAGGTATGCATTCACCTTGAGAACTTCATCTTTGTTTCCAAATGCAATGACTTCAGTTTTCTCCTTGTTTAACTGAAGAAAGTTCTGGCACATCCAACAGTTTATTTCATCAATGCATTAACAGAGGGAGTCATTTGGAGATAAGGCTAGGTAAATCTGGGTATCATCAGCATAGCTGTGATAGGCAATTTGGTTCTTCTCATTATTTGACTTAGTGGGAGCATATACAGGTTAAACAAGTGTGGTGCAAGAATTGAGCCTTGTGGGACTCCGCATGTCATGGACGTCCACTTAGACTTATGCTCTCCTATACTCACATAATAACCTCTCTCTTCTAAGTATGACCTGAACCATTTGAGTACCATACCAGAAAGCCCAACCCAGTTTTCCAGTCTCTCTAGAAGTATGTTATGATCAACAGTGTCAAACGCAGCACTAAGATCTAGTAGTACCAGCACTGATATTTTGCCAGAATCAGAATTGAAGCGAATATCATTTATTATCTTAATAAGCGCGGTCTCTGTGCTATGATGTGCTCGGAAACCAGATTGAAAATTGTCCAGGTATCCATTTGAGTTTAAGTAGTTGTTCAGCTGATTAAAAACTACCTTTTCAATAATCTTACCTATGAAAGGAAGATTTGATATTGGTCTATAGTTGTTCAACATTGTGTTATCAAGATTGCGCTTTTTCAGAAGGGGCTTAACAACTGCAGTTTTCAGGAGTTTGGAAAAGTCCCAGTAAGAAGTGAAGCGTTCACCACTTCTAAGAGATCTGCTTCTAAACAGTTAAGCACACTTTTGAAAAAAGATGTGGGAAGTGTGTCAAGATAGCATGTTGACGATGTAAGGTGCTGTACTATTTCTTTCAAAATTTTGTGATCAATTGCTTCAAAAACAGACATAGTCACTTCTTTTTGAAATTGCGGTCGAATCTGTGTGACCTCTGCAAAACTAGATATGCCAATCTCCTTTCTGATATTATTGATCTTCTCAGAAAAGAAGGAAGCAAACTCATTGCATTTACTGTCGGAGAGCATTTCACTGGGAATTTGACTTGGGGGGTTTGTCAGTCTCTCCACAGTAGCAAAAAGAGTGCGAGAGTTGTTTAGGTTACTGTTTATAAGGTTTGAGAAGAAGGTCTGTCTAGCTGTGGCTAGTTCCACATTGAAAGCATGAAGGCTGTCTTTATAGATGCTATAGTGAATTTCAAGTTTTGTCTTCCGCCACATCCGCTCAGCTTTTCTGCATTGTCTTTTCATACTCTGAACAGTATGAGAGAGTGAGAGCGATAACACCAAATTTAACACACATGCTCCCCATTCACACCTGAGACCTTGTAACACTAATGAGTCACATGACACTGGGGAGAGAAAATGGCTAATTGGGCCCAATTTGGACATTTTCACTTAGGGGTGTACTCACTTTTGTGGCCAGCGGTTTAGACGTTAATGGCTGTGTGTTGAGTTATTTTGAGGGGACAGCAAATTTACACTGTTAGACAAGCTGTACACTCACTACTTTACATTGTAGCAAAGTGTCATTTCTTCAGTGTTGTCACATGAAAAGATATAATGAAATATTTACAAAAATGTGAGGGGTGTACTCACTTCTGTGAGATACTGTACATAATTACAAACTGTAAGTACAGGCTATTTCATAACTTAGTTACATGGTAAGTACATTTTATTTCATGTAAGTACAACGGCTGCTACTAAGTACTTAACTATGTAATTACTCAGTATTATGGACACCTTAAAATAAAGTGTTATCGATTTTTTTTTTAATCAAAACATTTGCATAAAAGTAATTAGAATGAAAAATATTTTAGTTAAGTATTTATATTATGATGTAACAATATATATTCTTATTAATTGTTCATTACATTGTTATGGAATGTATTATATAAATATACATTATATAGATTATAGACATATGTGACCCTGGACCACAAAACCAGTCTTAAGTCGCTGGGGTATATTTGTAGCAATAGCCAAAAATACATTGTATGGGTCAAAATGATCAATTTTTCTTTTATGCCAAAAATCATTAGGACATTAAGTAAAGAACATGTTCCATGAAGATATTTTGTAAATTTAAATTTGTAAAATCAATGGAAAGCTTATTTATTCTCAATTTCGAAAAATTGACCCTTATTCCTGGTTTTGTGGTCCAGGGTCACATATACATTATAGACATATACATACATACTGTATACACATACACACACATACATACACATATATATATATATATATATATATATATATATAAATATACATTGTGTTTCAGACAGACCTGCCGGTGTTCTACAACCCCTGGATGGACATTGCCAGAAATGTGGCAGAACTCATCTCTTGCCATTCTTTGCGCCTCAGAATTCAGGATGTATGATCTTTCATACTAAGAACATAGTGAAAGAGTGTTACCTGCACAGAGAAAATTGTTTCTGTAATTGTTTTTCAACAGTTGAAACATCCAGATAAATACATATGGATTAGCTGTATGTTAACCCCAAGAAATTTAAGTAACATAATTATTCATTTTGAATTTCATTGATGTAAACAATTAAATCTATGTGAACTCTTAACAACTTGAAAAGTAATGAACTTGTGTACTTACTAATGTCACATTTCAACTTCATTTCACAAAGTATTATTTATACAAACTATCTTTTATTTACCCAAAATAAGGCCAATTTTATATTATTTTTATGATTTACTAAACTTCAATAAAAACATTTGTTTATCATTTAAAGGTGGGGTATGTATTTTTTCAAAAAGGCTTTAGAAAACTGAGTCGGGCTGAGTACCAAAACAAACTTGTAGCCAATCAGCAGTAATCAGGGGCGTGTCTACTCATTATGCGGAGGAGTGAGCGCTCAGTGCATATGACGGACATTAGACGAGCCGAGCGATGACAGAAAGATAGAGGCGGATAAAAAACAAAAGAGAAAAACGTCTGCGGAACAAAAGAAGGCTAACACCGTGTCTACACTGGACGCGACACTGTCGCGACGCAACAACTGAAGTCAGTCTACACTGGACGCGACAAAG